>NW_024428235.1:10000-27500 GCF_017562075.2 Anopheles merus | reverse complement strand
CCAGTACGTATACTGTACACTCATTATGGCTCTACCTTGTCCTGTTCATGAAGTGCTTAATGCAGCCATGGACTAGGTAATGGGTACTGGTGAAGCTTGACTTAGGCTCCTTCCTTGTCAGACGAGTGACTTGACTTGGTCTGGAGACTAAGGCTTTACATTGGTGGACATGCATCGTGCTCCTAGCTTGTCAGACGAGTGACTTGACATGCTGTGGAGAAGGTTGCTTAACACTGATGAGCTTGTCGGCGTGCCTCCTTCTTGACTTGATTGTCTCGATGTGAGGACCGTGCGGACCACACCAGTGAGTCATATAAGTACACTCGTAGTAAGCTTTTGTTCACCTTGTCTGGTCTGTGTTGTGCTCGACCGCCTTCACGGACAATGGACTTGGTGGATACTGGTGAAGCTTGGTGCAGGCTCCTTCCTTGTCAGACGAGCGACTTGACTTGGTCTGGAGACTGTTCCTTTACATTAGTGGACATGTGTCGTGCTTCTTCCTTGTCAGACGAGTGACTTGACATAGGTTGGAGATGGACGCGTAACACTAATGAGCTTGTCGGCGTTCCTCCTTCTTGACTTGATTGTCTTGATGCGAGGAACGTGCAGACCACACCAGTAAGCTTACATGCTCTCGTTACAAGTTGTATATGTTGACCCGTTTGGGCCGGTTGCCTTGCGCATGATGATGTTGACCATGTTTGGTTAACGTGTCGTGTGTCGAGGTGGTCGGTCTTGGTAGTAGGATGTCTTGTGCATGGCGTGTTGACCTCGTCGGTCGATGTGTCGTGTACGAGATGACCTACTTGCCCGTCGGTTGTCCAAGTTGTATGATGTGTTGACTTAGTCGACGTGTCATGTGCTTGGATGATTGGCGTACGGGTCATGTATGGTGTACTTCCTTCGGTTGAAGGGATGTACTAGTACATACTTGTATTAATTGTTTATTTCACGATCTGGTCTTTTGATTGGATCGTGAAAAAACGCTAAGTCCAAGAATCCTGAACTCGAGAGGAAAGCGCTGATGGCAACCTTTTTGACAGGACGTCCCTAGAAAACGGCTTTTTCCTTTTCGGCATTAAGTGGCATGTTTAACGTGGCTAGAACATCAATTATCCTGCAAATGGCACTCAAGCTTGGCAAAAGTCTCGAAACACTCCTATCTTGACGCACCTGCAACCGCAACACGATGCAAAACAAATTGCACGAGCTACTGATACTTGTACCATGCACGGTACACGGTTCCGAAAATTACGCCTGAAAGTATGCAATTTGGTGCTACCCTAGGGAACTTGTATGGGGAAGCCTACCTACGCGTGTCGCACGTTGCAAGTTGCATGGTCGTCGATCAGAGGCATGCAAAAGCACCTATCTAGGGGAATTACTCTACGTTCTAGTAGCTAGTGCGATTTTCCGGTCCAGCACGGCAGTACGCCTGCATGCATACAATCCATGTACCAACCATGTACCTAGGCGTTGGTCAGTAGCTTTTGGCGCCACATGGAGAAAGTATTCGAGTTCAGATTTCTGGGACTTAGCGTATTTTTCAAAACTATTAATGGAAATTAAACTATAAATGGGTCTCAAGCTAGGCGTTGCTCAGTAGCTTTTGGCGCCACATGGAGGAAGTATTCGAGTTCAGATTTCTGGGACTTAGCGTATTTTTCAAAACTATTAATTTAAATTAAACTATAAATGGGTCTCAAGCTAGGCGTTGGTCAGTAGCTTTTGGCGCAACATGGAGGAAGTATTCGAGTTCAGATTTCTGGGACTTAGCGTATTTTTCAAAACTATTAATGGAAATTAAACTATAAATGGGTCTCAAGCTAGGCGTTGGTCAGTAGCTTTTGGCGCAACATGGAGGAAGTATTCGAGTTCAGATTTCTGGGACTTAGCGTATTTTTCAAAACTATTAATGGAAATTAAACTATAAATGGGTCACAAGCTAGGCGTTGGTCAGTAGCTTTTGGCGCCACATGGAGGAAGTATTCGAGTTCAGATTTCTGGGACTTAGCGTATTTTTCAATCATATTAAACCGAATCAAACATAAAAATGATGAAACCTACACGACGTTCCTAGGTTATGGACGAAAAGTGACGATTTAGTGCCGGTCAGGATAGCCGTGCACCAAAATTGTGTACCGATCAGGGAAAGTACAACACGGAGGGCGCAGCCCGAGCGTACGCGTTCATGGATGTCCATGTTGGTACAAGTTGCCGGTCAGGATAGCCGTGCACCAAAATTGTGTACCGATCAGGGAAAGTACAACACGGAGGGCGCAGCCCGAGCGTACGCGTTCATGGATGTCCATGTTGGTACAAGTTGCCGGTCAGGATAGCCGTGCACCAAAATTGTGTACCGATCAGGGAAAGTACAACACGGAGGGCGCAGCCCGAGCGTACGCGTTCATGGATGTCCATGTTGGTACAAGTTGCCGGTCAGGATAGCCGTGCACCAAAATTGTGTACCGATCAGGGAAAGTACAACACGGAGGGCGCAGCCCGAGCGTACGCGTTCATGGATGTCCATGTTGGTACAAGTTGCCGGTCAGGATAGCCGTGCACCAAAATTGTGTACCGATCAGGGAAAGTACAACACGGAGGGCGCAGCCCGAGCGTACGCGTTCATGGATGTCCATGTTGGTACAAGTTGCCGGTCAGGATAGCCGTGCACCAAAATTGTGTACCGATCAGGGAAAGTACACTACGTTCCTATGACTTGGGTGAAAAGTGTTGATAAAGTGCCGGATAGGATAGACGGTGGCTTATCGTACACATCACAAACAAAACCCCTTAGTGAGCAGTAGCAAGTGTCGATGGAACAAAGCGAAGGCAATACAAACTGATCAAGTACAATAAAGAACGCTACGTACTAGGACTTCTGTCCAAGAATGGTGTCCGCGACGGGAGGGCAATGGTCGAGCAAGCAGGTTTCCCTAGTAAACCTTGTATGGTAAACATACCCAAGCGTGTCCGTATGCACGCAACGATAGTCACGAACGGGCACATACCTAGGGAAAGTACTCTACGTACTAGGACTTCTGTCCAAGAATGGTGTCCGCGACGGGAGGGCAATGGTCGAGCAAGCAGGTTTCCCTAGTAAACCTTGTATGGTAAACATACCCAAGCGTGTCCGTATGCACGCAACGATAGTCACGAACGGGCACATACCTAGGGAAAGTACTCTACGTACTAGGACTTCTGTCCAAGAATGGTGTCCGCGACGGGAGGGCAATGGTCGAGCAAGCAGGTTTCCCTAGTAAACCTTGTATGGTAAACATACCCAAGCGTGTCCGTATGCACGCAACGATAGTCACGAACGGGCACATACCTAGGGAAAGTACTCTACGTACTAGGACTTCTGTCCAAGAATGGTGTCCGCGACGGGAGGGCAATGGTCGAGCAAGCAGGTTTCCCTAGTAAACCTTGTATGGTAAACATACCCAAGCGTGTCCGTATGCACGCAACGATAGTCACGAACGGGCACATACCTAGGGAAAGTACTCTACGTACTAGGACTTCTGTCCAAGAATGGTGTCCGCGACGGGAGGGCAATGGTCGAGCAAGCAGGTTTCCCTAGTAAACCTTGTATGGTAAACATACCCAAGCGTGTCCGTATGCACGCAACGATAGTCACGAACGGGCACATACCTAGGGAAAGTACTCTACGTACTAGGACTTCTGTCCAAGAATGGTGTCCGCGACGGTCGGGGAAGCAGGTTACTTATCATGGCAAACAAGTTAAATAGCACCCTAAGACGAAAGTTACTGGATGGAACAAAACGTGTGCCTAGAATTCCTTCCAGGTTTCCCTAGTAAACCTTGTATGGTAAACATACCCAAGCGTGTCCGTATGCACGCAACGATAGTCACGAACGGGCACATACCTAGGGAAAGTACTCTACGTACTAGGACTTCTGTCCAAGAATGGTGTCCGCGACGGGAGGGCAATGGTCGAGCAAGCAGGTTTCCCTAGTAAACCTTGTATGGTAAACATACCCAAGCGTGTCCGTATGCACGCAACGATAGTCACGAACGGGCACATACCTAGGGAAAGTACTCTACGTACTAGGACTTCTGTCCAAGAATGGTGTCCGCGACGGGAGGGCAATGGTCGAGCAAGCAGGTTTCCCTAGTAAACCTTGTATGGTAAACATACCCAAGCGTGTCCGTATGCACGCAACGATAGTCACGAACGGGCACATACCTAGGGAAAGTACTCTACGTACTAGGACTTCTGTCCAAGAATGGTGTCCGCGACGGGAGGGCAATGGTCGAGCAAGCAGGTTTCCCTAGTAAACCTTGTATGGTAAACATACCCAAGCGTGTCCGTATGCACGCAACGATAGTCACGAACGGGCACATACCTAGGGAAAGTACTCTACGTACTAGGACTTCTGTCCAAGAATGGTGTCCGCGACGGGAGGGCAATGGTCGAGCAAGCAGGTTTCCCTAGTAAACCTTGTATGGTAAACATACCCAAGCGTGTCCGTATGCACGCAACGATAGTCACGAACGGGCACATACCTAGGGAAAGTACTCTACGTACTAGGACTTCTGTCCAAGAATGGTGTCCGCGACGGGAGGGCAATGGTCGAGCAAGCAGGTTTCCCTAGTAAACCTTGTATGGTAAACATACCCAAGCGTGTCCGTATGCACGCAACGATAGTCACGAACGGGCACATACCTAGGGAAAGTACTCTACGTACTAGGACTTCTGTCCAAGAATGGTGTCCGCGACGGGAGGGCAATGGTCGAGCAAGCAGGTTTCCCTAGTAAACCTTGTATGGTAAACATACCCAAGCGTGTCCGTATGCACGCAACGATAGTCACGAACGGGCACATACCTAGGGAAAGTACTCTACGTACTAGGACTTCTGTCCAAGAATGGTGTCCGCGACGGGAGGGCAATGGTCGAGCAAGCAGGTTTCCCTAGTAAACCTTGTATGGTAAACATACCCAAGCGTGTCCGTATGCACGCAACGATAGTCACGAACGGGCACATACCTAGGGAAAGTACTCTACGTACTAGGACTTCTGTCCAAGAATGGTGTCCGCGACGGGAGGGCAATGGTCGAGCAAGCAGGTTTCCCTAGTAAACCTTGTATGGTAAACATACCCAAGCGTGTCCGTATGCACGCAACGATAGTCACGAACGGGCACATACCTAGGGAAAGTACTCTACGTACTAGGACTTCTGTCCAAGAATGGTGTCCGCGACGGGAGGGCAATGGTCGAGCAAGCAGGTTTCCCTAGTAAACCTTGTATGGTAAACATACCCAAGCGTGTCCGTATGCACGCAACGATAGTCACGAACGGGCACATACCTAGGGAAAGTACTCTACGTACTAGGACTTCTGTCCAAGAATGGTGTCCGCGACGGGAGGGCAATGGTCGAGCAAGCAGGTTTCCCTAGTAAACCTTGTATGGTAAACATACCCAAGCGTGTCCGTATGCACGCAACGATAGTCACGAACGGGCACATACCTAGGGAAAGTACTCTACGTAC
This sequence comes from Anopheles merus, assembly GCF_017562075.2. NCBI lineage: Eukaryota > Metazoa > Arthropoda > Insecta > Diptera > Culicidae > Anopheles > Anopheles merus. The sequence continues at coordinate 21,991 of NW_024428235.1, read as the reverse complement.
TAGGACTTCTGTCCAAGAATGGTGTCCGCGACGGGAGGGCAATGGTCGAGCAAGCAGGTTTCCCTAGTAAACCTTGTATGGTAAACATACCCAAGCGTGTCCGTATGCACGCAACGATAGTCACGAACGGGCACATACCTAGGGAAAGTACTCTACGTACTAGGACTTCTGTCCAAGAATGGTGTCCGCGACGGGAGGGCAATGGTCGAGCAAGCAGGTTTCCCTAGTAAACCTTGTATGGTAAACATACCCAAGCGTGTCCGTATGCACGCAACGATAGTCACGAACGGGCACATACCTAGGGAAAGTACTCTACGTACTAGGACTTCTGTCCAAGAATGGTGTCCGCGACGGGAGGGCAATGGTCGAGCAAGCAGGTTTCCCTAGTAAACCTTGTATGGTAAACATACCCAAGCGTGTCCGTATGCACGCAACGATAGTCACGAACGGGCACATACCTAGGGAAAGTACTCTACGTACTAGGACTTCTGTCCAAGAATGGTGTCCGCGACGGGAGGGCAATGGTCGAGCAAGCAGGTTTCCCTAGTAAACCTTGTATGGTAAACATACCCAAGCGTGTCCGTATGCACGCAACGATAGTCACGAACGGGCACATACCTAGGGAAAGTACTCTACGTACTAGGACTTCTGTCCAAGAATGGTGTCCGCGACGGGAGGGCAATGGTCGAGCAAGCAGGTTTCCCTAGTAAACCTTGTATGGTAAACATACCCAAGCGTGTCCGTATGCACGCAACGATAGTCACGAACGGGCACATACCTAGGGAAAGTACTCTACGTACTAGGACTTCTGTCCAAGAATGGTGTCCGCGACGGGAGGGCAATGGTCGAGCAAGCAGGTTTCCCTAGTAAACCTTGTATGGTAAACATACCCAAGCGTGTCCGTATGCACGCAACGATAGTCACGAACGGGCACATACCTAGGGAAAGTACTCTACGTACTAGGACTTCTGTCCAAGAATGGTGTCCGCGACGGGAGGGCAATGGTCGAGCAAGCAGGTTTCCCTAGTAAACCTTGTATGGTAAACATACCCAAGCGTGTCCGTATGCACGCAACGATAGTCACGAACGGGCACATACCTAGGGAAAGTACTCTACGTACTAGGACTTCTGTCCAAGAATGGTGTCCGCGACGGGAGGGCAATGGTCGAGCAAGCAGGTTTCCCTAGTAAACCTTGTATGGTAAACATACCCAAGCGTGTCCGTATGCACGCAACGATAGTCACGAACGGGCACATACCTAGGGAAAGTACTCTACGTACTAGGACTTCTGTCCAAGAATGGTGTCCGCGACGGGAGGGCAATGGTCGAGCAAGCAGGTTTCCCTAGTAAACCTTGTATGGTAAACATACCCAAGCGTGTCCGTATGCACGCAACGATAGTCACGAACGGGCACATACCTAGGGAAAGTACTCTACGTACTAGGACTTCTGTCCAAGAATGGTGTCCGCGACGGGAGGGCAATGGTCGAGCAAGCAGGTTTCCCTAGTAAACCTTGTATGGTAAACATACCCAAGCGTGTCCGTATGCACGCAACGATAGTCACGAACGGGCACATACCTAGGGAAAGTACTCTACGTACTAGGACTTCTGTCCAAGAATGGTGTCCGCGACGGGAGGGCAATGGTCGAGCAAGCAGGTTTCCCTAGTAAACCTTGTATGGTAAACATACCCAAGCGTGTCCGTATGCACGCAACGATAGTCACGAACGGGCACATACCTAGGGAAAGTACTCTACGTACTAGGACTTCTGTCCAAGAATGGTGTCCGCGACGGGAGGGCAATGGTCGAGCAAGCAGGTTTCCCTAGTAAACCTTGTATGGTAAACATACCCAAGCGTGTCCGTATGCACGCAACGATAGTCACGAACGGGCACATACCTAGGGAAAGTACTCTACGTACTAGGACTTCTGTCCAAGAATGGTGTCCGCGACGGGAGGGCAATGGTCGAGCAAGCAGGTTTCCCTAGTAAACCTTGTATGGTAAACATACCCAAGCGTGTCCGTATGCACGCAACGATAGTCACGAACGGGCACATACCTAGGGAAAGTACTCTACGTACTAGGACTTCTGTCCAAGAATGGTGTCCGCGACGGGAGGGCAATGGTCGAGCAAGCAGGTTTCCCTAGTAAACCTTGTATGGTAAACATACCCAAGCGTGTCCGTATGCACGCAACGATAGTCACGAACGGGCACATACCTAGGGAAAGTACTCTACGTACTAGGACTTCTGTCCAAGAATGGTGTCCGCGACGGGAGGGCAATGGTCGAGCAAGCAGGTTTCCCTAGTAAACCTTGTATGGTAAACATACCCAAGCGTGTCCGTATGCACGCAACGATAGTCACGAACGGGCACATACCTAGGGAAAGTACTCTACGTACTAGGACTTCTGTCCAAGAATGGTGTCCGCGACGGGAGGGCAATGGTCGAGCAAGCAGGTTTCCCTAGTAAACCTTGTATGGTAAACATACCCAAGCGTGTCCGTATGCACGCAACGATAGTCACGAACGGGCACATACCTAGGGAAAGTACTCTACGTACTAGGACTTCTGTCCAAGAATGGTGTCCGCGACGGGAGGGCAATGGTCGAGCAAGCAGGTTTCCCTAGTAAACCTTGTATGGTAAACATACCCAAGCGTGTCCGTATGCACGCAACGATAGTCACGAACGGGCACATACCTAGGGAAAGTACTCTACGTACTAGGACTTCTGTCCAAGAATGGTGTCCGCGACGGGAGGGCAATGGTCGAGCAAGCAGGTTTCCCTAGTAAACCTTGTATGGTAAACATACCCAAGCGTGTCCGTATGCACGCAACGATAGTCACGAACGGGCACATACCTAGGGAAAGTACTCTACGTACTAGGACTTCTGTCCAAGAATGGTGTCCGCGACGGGAGGGCAATGGTCGAGCAAGCAGGTTTCCCTAGTAAACCTTGTATGGTAAACATACCCAAGCGTGTCCGTATGCACGCAACGATAGTCACGAACGGGCACATACCTAGGGAAAGTACTCTACGTACTAGGACTTCTGTCCAAGAATGGTGTCCGCGACGGGAGGGCAATGGTCGAGCAAGCAGGTTTCCCTAGTAAACCTTGTATGGTAAACATACCCAAGCGTGTCCGTATGCACGCAACGATAGTCACGAACGGGCACATACCTAGGGAAAGTACTCTACGTACTAGGACTTCTGTCCAAGAATGGTGTCCGCGACGGGAGGGCAATGGTCGAGCAAGCAGGTTTCCCTAGTAAACCTTGTATGGTAAACATACCCAAGCGTGTCCGTATGCACGCAACGATAGTCACGAACGGGCACATACCTAGGGAAAGTACTCTACGTACTAGGACTTCTGTCCAAGAATGGTGTCCGCGACGGGAGGGCAATGGTCGAGCAAGCAGGTTTCCCTAGTAAACCTTGTATGGTAAACATACCCAAGCGTGTCCGTATGCACGCAACGATAGTCACGAACGGGCACATACCTAGGGAAAGTACTCTACGTACTAGGACTTCTGTCCAAGAATGGTGTCCGCGACGGGAGGGCAATGGTCGAGCAAGCAGGTTTCCCTAGTAAACCTTGTATGGTAAACATACCCAAGCGTGTCCGTATGCACGCAACGATAGTCACGAACGGGCACATACCTAGGGAAAGTACTCTACGTACTAGGACTTCTGTCCAAGAATGGTGTCCGCGACGGGAGGGCAATGGTCGAGCAAGCAGGTTTCCCTAGTAAACCTTGTATGGTAAACATACCCAAGCGTGTCCGTATGCACGCAACGATAGTCACGAACGGGCACATACCTAGGGAAAGTACTCTACGTACTAGGACTTCTGTCCAAGAATGGTGTCCGCGACGGGAGGGCAATGGTCGAGCAAGCAGGTTTCCCTAGTAAACCTTGTATGGTAAACATACCCAAGCGTGTCCGTATGCACGCAACGATAGTCACGAACGGGCACATACCTAGGGAAAGTACTCTACGTACTAGGACTTCTGTCCAAGAATGGTGTCCGCGACGGGAGGGCAATGGTCGAGCAAGCAGGTTTCCCTAGTAAACCTTGTATGGTAAACATACCCAAGCGTGTCCGTATGCACGCAACGATAGTCACGAACGGGCACATACCTAGGGAAAGTACTCTACGTACTAGGACTTCTGTCCAAGAATGGTGTCCGCGACGGGAGGGCAATGGTCGAGCAAGCAGGTTTCCCTAGTAAACCTTGTATGGTAAACATACCCAAGCGTGTCCGTATGCACGCAACGATAGTCACGAACGGGCACATACCTAGGGAAAGTACTCTACGTACTAGGACTTCTGTCCAAGAATGGTGTCCGCGACGGTCGGGGAATTGTGTGTTTGACTCAATTACCAAATCCTAGGAACATACATGTAGTGTATACAAACATTAACATTAACGCGTACGTTTGGGCTGCGCACTCCAATGGTACACAAATAAGGGTGATTTTATGATCAGACGGACAAAAACAAAGGTGGAGAAGACAGTTTTCGGCACGATGTGCACAGAGCTCATTTCGTCGTCCCGGGCGAATGGAAAAACACAAAAATCGCGAGTTTCGCCCTCGGGCTACCGCCCGGGCGTATCTTTCTAGGTTTCTGTCTATAAAAGGGCAGGCCAAAGGTGACCGGTTGAGATAAGCATTTTAAGCATACAAGCACTTTATTGCAACTTTTGACACAAAAACTAGGTACGTACATGTAGATTGTACCAACATGGACATCCATGAACGCGTACGCTCGGGCTGCGCCCTCCGTGTTGTACTTTCCCTGATCGGTACACAATTTTGGTGCATGTGTACCAACATGGACATCCATGAACGCGTACGCTCGGGCTGCGCCCTCCGTGTTGTACTTTCCCTGATCGGTACACAATTTTGGTGCACGGCTATCCTGACCGGCAACTTGTACCAACATGGACATCCATGAACGCGTACGTAGTGTACTTTCCCTGATCGGTACACAATTTTGGTGCATGTGTACCAACATGGACATCCATGAACGCGTACGCTCGGGCTGCGCCCTCCGTGTTGTACTTTCCCTGATCGGTACACAATTTTGGTGCACGGCTATCCTGACCGGCAACTTGTACCAACATGGACATCCATGAACGCGTACGTAGTGTACTTTCCCTGATCGGTACACAATTTTGGTGCATGTGTACCAACATGGACATCCATGAACGCGTACGCTCGGGCTGCGCCCTCCGTGTTGTACTTTCCCTGATCGGTACACAATTTTGGTGCACGGCTATCCTGACCGGCAACTTGTACCAACATGGACATCCATGAACGCGTACGTAGTGTACTTTCCCTGATCGGTACACAATTTTGGTGCATGTGTACCAACATGGACATCCATGAACGCGTACGCTCGGGCTGCGCCCTCCGTGTTGTACTTTCCCTGATCGGTACACAATTTTGGTGCACGGCTATCCTGACCGGCAACTTGTACCAACATGGACATCCATGAACGCGTACGTAGTGTACTTTCCCTGATCGGTACACAATTTTGGTGCATGTGTACCAACATGGACATCCATGAACGCGTACGCTCGGGCTGCGCCCTCCGTGTTGTACTTTCCCTGATCGGTACACAATTTTGGTGCACGGCTATCCTGACCGGCAACTTGTACCAACATGGACATCCATGAACGCGTACGTAGTGTACTTTCCCTGATCGGTACACAATTTTGGAGCACGGCTTAGGAAATGTGCTTAAAATGTTATCAATCAATCCATTTAATCTTGTTATAGTCGATACTTACCGTGCCGACCAAGTAGGACACGATACAAGGCAATGTTGTTTGAGAATAATATGTCCGCCATACATTTCAGTACAAAATTGCTCGGTCAGACCTACGGCGGGCCATAACTCGAATACTAAACGTCGCAGACATGGGTCGTAGAACAATTTTAAGCTCGTCTAATCATTCTCTATCCGATTCTGGATAGTGGTTTTTTGACCACTTTTCATCATTTTGTGACACCCCGAACCTAGGGACAGCTCCCTAGCTTTTTGCAAAAAAGTGCACCGAACGGGCCGGAGAGCTCGAGTAGTCAAAAAAATTTTTTTCGCTAAAAACCCTCAAAACGTGTCAGAAACACACCCTAGATGATGAAAAGTGCAACCAGAAAGTCAACCGACAACATGCCCGGGGTACCAATTTGCTCTACGCGTCCCTAGGTAGGGTACTTTTTCATACAAACATCAATGTGCACGGTGCACAAAGTGCGCGGAACAAAAATTGCTCGGTCAGACCTACGGCGGGCCATAACTCGAATACTAAACGTCGCAGACATGGGTCGTAGAACAATTTTAAGCTCGTCTAATCATTCTCTATCCGATTCTGGATAGTGGTTTTTTGACCACTTTTCATCATTTTGTGACACCCCGAACCTAGGGACAGCTCCCTAGCTTTTTGCAAAAAAGTGCACCGAACGGGCCGGAGAGCTCGAGTAGTCAAAAAAATTTTTTTCGCTAAAAACCCTCAAAACGTGTCAGAAACACACCCTAGATGATGAAAAGTGCAACCAGAAAGTCAACCGACAACATGCCGGGGGTACCAATTTGCTCTACGCGTCCCTAGGTAGGGTACTTTTTCATACAAACATCAATGTGCACGGTGCACAAAGTGCGCGGAACAAAAATTGCTCGGTCAGACCTACGGCGGGCCATAACTCGAATACTAAACGTCGCAGACATGGGTCGTAGAACAATTTTAAGCTCGTCTAATCATTCTCTATCCGATTCTGGATAGTGGTTTTTTGACCACTTTTCATCATTTTGTGACACCCCGAACCTAGGGACAGCTCCCTAGCTTTTTGCAAAAAAGTGCACCGAACGGGCCGGAGAGCTCGAGTAGTCAAAAAAATTTTTTTCGCTAAAAACCCTCAAAACGTGTCAGAAACACACCCTAGATGATGAAAAGTGCAACCAGAAAGTCAACCGACAACATGCCCGGGGGTACCAATTTGCTCTACGCGTCCCTAGGTAGGGTACTTTTTCATACAAACATCAATGTGCACGGTGCACAAAGTGCGCGGAACAAAAATTGCTCGGTCAGACCTACGGCGGGCCATAACTCGAATACTAAACGTCGCAGACATGGGTCGTAGAACAATTTTAAGCTCGTCTAATCATTCTCTATCCGATTCTGGATAGTGGTTTTTTGACCACTTTTCATCATTTTGTGACACCCCGAACCTAGGGACAGCTCCCTAGCTTTTTGCAAAAAAGTGCACCGAACGGGCCGGAGAGCTCGAGTAGTCAAAAAAATTTTTTTCGCTAAAAACCCTCAAAACGTGTCAGAAACACACCCTAGATGATGAAAAGTGCAACCAGAAAGTCAACCGACAACATGCCCGGGGGTACCAATTTGCTCTACGCGTCCCTAGGTAGGGTACTTTTTCATACAAACATCAATGTGCACGGTGCACAAAGTGCGCGGAACAAAAATTGCTCGGTCAGACCTACGGCGGGCCATAACTCGAATACTAAACGTCGCAGACATGGGTCGTAGAACAATTTTAAGCTCGTCTAATCATTCTCTATCCGATTCTGGATAGTGGTTTTTTGACCACTTTTCATCATTTTGTGACACCCCGAACCTAGGGACAGCTCCCTAGCTTTTTGCAAAAAAGTGCACCGAACGGGCCGGAGAGCTCGAGTAGTCAAAAAAATTTTTTTCGCTAAAAACCCTCAAAACGTGTCAGAAACACACCCTAGATGATGAAAAGTGCAACCAGAAAGTCAACCGACAACATGCCCGGGGGTACCAATTTGCTCTACGCGTCCCTAGGTAGGGTACTTTTTCATACAAACATCAATGTGCACGGTGCACAAAGTGCGCGGAACAAAAATTGCTCGGTCAGACCTACGGCGGGCCATAACTCGAATACTAAACGTCGCAGACATGGGTCGTAGAACAATTTTAAGCTCGTCTAATCATTCTCTATCCGATTCTGGATAGTGGTTTTTTGACCACTTTTCATCATTTTGTGACACCCCGAACCTAGGGACAGCTCCCTAGCTTTTTGCAAAAAAGTGCACCGAACGGGCCGGAGAGCTCGAGTAGTCAAAAAAATTTTTTTCGCTAAAAACCCTCAAAACGTGTCAGAAACACACCCTAGATGATGAAAAGTGCAACCAGAAAGTCAACCGACAACATGCCCGGGGGTACCAATTTGCTCTACGCGTCCCTAGGTAGGGTACTTTTTCATACAAACATCAATGTGCACGGTGCACAAAGTGCGCGGAACAAAAATTGCTCGGTCAGACCTACGGCGGGCCATAACTCGAATACTAAACGTCGCAGACATGGGTCGTAGAACAATTTTAAGCTCGTCTAATCATTCTCTATCCGATTCTGGATAGTGGTTTTTTGACCACTTTTCATCATTTTGTGACACCCCGAACCTAGGGACAGCTCCCTAGCTTTTTGCAAAAAAGTGCACCGAACGGGCCGGAGAGCTCGAGTAGTCAAAAAAATTTTTTTCGCTAAAAACCCTCAAAACGTGTCAGAAACACACCCTAGATGATGAAAAGTGCAACCAGAAAGTCAACCGACAACATGCCCGGGGGTACCAATTTGCTCTACGCGTCCCTAGGTAGGGTACTTTTTCATACAAACATCAATGTGCACGGTGCACAAAGTGCGCGGAACAAAAATTGCTCGGTCAGACCTACGGCGGGCCATAACTCGAATACTAAACGTCGCAGACATGGGTCGTAGAACAATTTTAAGCTCGTCTAATCATTCTCTATCCGATTCTGGATAGTGGTTTTTTGACCACTTTTCATCATTTTGTGACACCCCGAACCTAGGGACAGCTCCCTAGCTTTTTGCAAAAAAGTGCACCGAACGGGCCGGAGAGCTCGAGTAGTCAAAAAAATTTTTTTCGCTAAAAACCCTCAAAACGTGTCAGAAACACACCCTAGATGATGAAAAGTGCAACCAGAAAGTCAACCGACAACATGCCCGGGGGTACCAATTTGCTCTACGCGTCCCTAGGTAGGGTACTTTTTCATACAAACATCAATGTGCACGGTGCACAAAGTGCGCGGAACAAAAATTGCTCGGTCAGACCTACGGCGGGCCATAACTCGAATACTAAACGTCGCAGACATGGGTCGTAGAACAATTTTAAGCTCGTCTAATCATTCTCTATCCGATTCTGGATAGTGGTTTTTTGACCACTTTTCATCATTTTGTGACACCCCGAACCTAGGGACAGCTCCCTAGCTTTTTGCAAAAAAGTGCACCGAACGGGCCGGAGAGCTCGAGTAGTCAAAAAAATTTTTTTCGCTAAAAACCCTCAAAACGTGTCAGAAACACACCCTAGATGATGAAAAGTGCAACCAGAAAGTCAACCGACAACATGCCGGGGGTACCAATTTGCTCTACGCGTCCCTAGGTAGGGTACTTTTTCATACAAACATCAATGTGCACGGTGCACAAAGTGCGCGGAACAAAAATTGCTCGGTCAGACCTACGGCGGGCCATAACTCGAATACTAAACGTCGCAGACATGGGTCGTAGAACAATTTTAAGCTCGTCTAATCATTCTCTATCCGATTCTGGATAGTGGTTTTTTGACCACTTTTCATCATTTTGTGACACCCCGAACCTAGGGACAGCTCCCTAGCTTTTTGCAAAAAAGTGCACCGAACGGGCCGGAGAGCTCGAGTAGTCAAAAAAATTTTTTTCGCTAAAAACCCTCAAAACGTGTCAGAAACACACCCTAGATGATGAAAAGTGCAACCAGAAAGTCAACCGACAACATGCCCGGGGGTACCAATTTGCTCTACGCGTCCCTAGGTAGGGTACTTTTTCATACAAACATCAATGTGCACGGTGCACAAAGTGCGCGGAACAAAAATTGCTCGGTCAGACCTACGGCGGGCCATAACTCGAATACTAAACGTCGCAGACATGGGTCGTAGAACAATTTTAAGCTCGTCTAATCATTCTCTATCCGATTCTGGATAGTGGTTTTTTGACCACTTTTCATCATTTTGTGACACCCCGAACCTAGGGACAGCTCCCTAGCTTTTTGCAAAAAAGTGCACCGAACGGGCCGGAGAGCTCGAGTAGTCAAAAAAATTTTTTTCGCTAAAAACCCTCAAAACGTGTCAGAAACACACCCTAGATGATGAAAAGTGCAACCAGAAAGTCAACCGACAACATGCCCGGGGGTACCAATTTGCTCTACGCGTCCCTAGGTAGGGTACTTTTTCATACAAACATCAAAGTGCGCTTAGCAAAAGTTCTCCGTCAGACCTACGGCGGGCCATAACTCGAAAACTAAACGTCGCAGACATGGGTCGTAGAACAATTTTAAGTTCGTCTAATGATTCTACATCCGATTCCGGATAGTGGTTTTTTGACCACTTTTCAAAATTTTGTGACACCCCAAACCTAGGGGCAGCTCCCTAGCTTTTGTCAAAAAATGGTCACCGAACGGGCCGGAGAGCTCGAGTAGTCAAAAAATTTTTTTTCGCCAAAATCACTGAAAACGTGTAGAAAACGCATTTTAGATGATGAAAAGTGAAACCAGAACGTCAAACAACAACTTTTTGGGGGTACCCTTTTTACTCTACGGGCCCCTAGGTAAGGCGCGCCATTAGCGCTTTCCTCTCGAGTTCCCAACTTTTGCCCTCCTGGGAACATGATCATTTGTTCATTGCCTACTATAGGGAGGGTACCTTGCTCCGAGGTCAAAAATGAAAATTTCACCAAATCGTAGTTTTTACCTCTATTTTGTCGTAGGAGCATGGTTTGAGGTGTCGGTGGGTCATTTCGGCCCCCATTTGGGTCATACGTCCCCTCCCCGATTTAGTTCGTCGTATGACCATAGTCCGAACTTATGAAGCAAAAGTGGTGTCTGGTGGTGTCTGCCGATGATCTTAACCTATGATTTCGAGTTGATATGCGTATATTAGAGTAAAATTAGGCCTTGTAGTACACGGCTTATGCCCCGGACTAGGTGTCCCGGGGACAAAATCTCGAAAATTACAGACACCCCAGCATCGCTTAAGGTGGTCAGTAGCAAATATATTTTTGGGTCTTCGGACCCATGAAGAGACAGTAGCTGGCTAGTTTGCTGTACTCTTACGCTGAGAACTGGCAGCGTAGAGGGTCTACGGACCCTGAAAGGACCTACCCAACCTTTCAAAAAGCTCCCTGGAGCGGTACATCACGGGTCTACGGACCCTAAGACTTCGTCGTGATGGTTTCAAGCATAAAAGTCGTAACAGTTTAAGAGGTTTTCGTAAGCGTATATTAAATGCATGCTTGAAACTAAGCCGCGTTGTCTTTAAACACTGCAAGACCAATCGAACTTTTTAGGGAAACTCGAAGGATTCACGCTAAGCTCGATGAGCTATTAAGGGTAGTGGTGCATGGTTTGTCGGCGTTCCTTGGATCTAATCCATTGAACAAATGTGTCTGGGGTCATGGTGCAGGTAAAATAGCGTGATGAAACCGGGTTTCCCTTACCAAATGTGGCATAACTTTCCCTGAGAGCGAAGCTCAGACCCACGTAGGGGAGAGCAAAGTGGAACTTAAATGTTCTATGCAGCAAATGTTCGCCATGCGGATAAACAAGTTGGAATAGCTCAATGTAGTGTAATGCAAACACGAATCGCAATTAACGATAAGGGGACCCAGAAGCAATTCTGCGGAACCCTCGGGGGAGGTGTGAGTTGATATAATTAGAGGTGATAGTCCAAGTTGTTCGAGCTCCGGCTCGGCAGCCGATACGAGGTTCCTGTTGAGCTTGTACATCGCGCAGAGGCGCCGTTCGGTTCTAGCAATGATTCCCGCCACCATGTTTCATGCGTGCAGAGGTCCGTTAGAGCTCGAGCAATGTGTCCCGCCGTGATTACGAAAAAGTTTAACAGTTGACTAAGTTGGGGGTGTGTTCAAGTAATCGCGCAGAGATGCCGATCGGTTTCTAGC
>NW_024428235.1:0-5000 GCF_017562075.2 Anopheles merus | reverse complement strand
CGGTAACTTGTACTCGGCACCGACATGGACACTTCCAAACCCAAGGAATGAGTTGTGAGTTTTACTAAGAGAAACAGGTAATTGGCAGCGTTACCTATAATTCTTGATATGTGCGGGGAGTTCCTTAAGGTTCTTCCTCCCAGAGATCGTCACTATCTGGGACGTACATTAATTTGTACCTACATAGGCACACGCTTTTGTAGAGAGCATATCAAGACGTGAAGTGTTATGTTGGAGGTTGAGTGCGCTGCTTACCAAACTTTGAACGCGGTAACTTGTACTCGGCACCGACATGGACACTTCCAAACCCAAGGAATGAGTTGTGAGTTTTACTAAGAGCAACAGGTAATTGGCAGCGTTACCTATAATTCTTGATATGTGCGGGGAGTTCCTTAAGGTTCTTCCTCCCAGAGATCGTCACTATCTGGGACGTACATTAATTTGTACCTACATAGGCACACGCTTTTGTAGAGAGCATATCAAGACGTGAAGTGTTATGTTGGAGGTCGAGTGCGCTGCTTACCAAACTTTGAACGCGGTAACTTGTACTCGGCACCGACATGGACACTTCCAAACCCAAGGAATGAGTTGTGAGTTTTACTAAGAGCAACAGGTAATTGGCAGCGTTACCTATAAGTCTTGATATGTGCGGGGAGTTCCTTAAGGTTCTTCCTCCCAGAGATCGTCACTATCTGGGACGTACATTAATTTGTACCTACATAGGCACACGCTTTTGTAGAGAGCATATCAAGACGTGAAGTGTTATGTTGGAGGTCGAGTGCGCTGCTTACCAAACTTTGAACGCGGTAACTTGTACTCGGCACCGACATGGACACTTCCAAACCCAAGGAATGAGTTGTGAGTTTTACTAAGAGAAACAGGTAATTGGCAGCGTTACCTATAATTCTTGATATGTGCGGGGAGTTCCTTAAGGTTCTTCCTCCCAGAGATCGTCACTATCTGGGACGTACATTAATTTGTACCTACATAGCCACACGCTTTTGTAGAGAGCATATCAAGACGTGAAGGGTTATGTTGGAGGTTGAGTGCGCTGCTTACCAAACTTTGAACGCGGTAACTTGTACTCGGCACCGACATGGACACTTCCAAACCCAAGGAATGAGTTGTGAGTTTTACTAAGAGAAATAGGTGATTGGCCGTTCTCACCTATAAGTCTTGATATGTGCGGGGAGTTCCTTAAGGTTCTTCCTCCCAGAGATCGTCACTATCTGGGACGTACATTAATTTGTACCTGCATTAGCGCACGCTTTTGTAGAGAGCATATCAAGACGTGAAGGGTTATGTTGGAGGTTGAGTGCGCTGCTTACCAAACTTTGAACGCGGTAACTTGTACTCGGCACCGACATGGACACTTCCAAACCAAGGAATGAGTTGTGAGTTTTACTAAGAGAAACAGGTAATTGGCAGCGTTACCTATAATTCTTGATATGTGCGGGGAGTTCCTTAAGGTTCTTCCTCCCAGAGATCGTCACTATCTGGGACGTACATTCATTTGTACCTACATAGGCACACGCTTTTGTAGAGAGCATATCAAGACGTGAAGTGTTATGTTGGAGGTCGAGTGCGCTGCTTACCAAACTTTGAACGCGGTAACTTGTACTCGGCACCGACATGGACACTTCCAAACCCAAGGAATGAGTTGTGAGTTTTACTAAGAGAAATAGGTGATTGGCCGTTCTCACCTATAAGTCTTGATGTGTGCGGGAAGTTCCTTAAGGTTCTTCCTCCCAGAGATCGTCACTATCTGGGACGTACATTAATTTGTACCTACATTGGCGCACGCTTTTGTAGAGAGCATATCAAGACGTGAAGGGTTATGTTGGAGGTTGAGTGCGCTGCTTACCAAACTTTGAACGCGGTAACTTGTACTCGGCACCGACATGGACACTTCCAAACCCAAGGAATGAGTTGTGAGTTTTACTAAGAGAAACAGGTAATTGGCAGCGTTACCTATAATTCTTGATATGTGCGGGGAGTTCCTTAAGGTTCTTCCTCCCAGAGATCGTCACTATCTGGGACGTACATTCATTTGTACCTACATAGGCACACGCTTTTGTAGAGAGCATATCAAGACGTGAAGTGTTATGTTGGAGGTCGAGTGCGCTGCTTACCAAACTTTGAACGCGGTAACTTGTACTCGGCACCGACATGGACACTTCCAAACCCAAGGAATGAGTTGTGAGTTTTACTAAGAGAAATAGGTGATTGGCCGTTCTCACCTATAAGTCTTGATGTGTGCGGGAAGTTCCTTAAGGTTCTTCCTCCCAGAGATCGTCACTATCTGGGACGTACATTAATTTGTACCTACATTGGCGCACGCTTTTGTAGAGAGCATATCAAGACGTGAAGGGTTATGTTGGAGGTTGAGTGCGCTGCTTACCAAACTTTGAACGCGGTAACTTGTACTCAGCACCGACATGGACACTTCCAAACCCAAGGAATGAGTTGTGAGTTTTACTAAGAGCAACAGGTAATTGGCAGCGTTACCTATAATTCTTGATATGTGCGGGGAGTTCCTTAAGGTTCTTCCTCCCAGAGATCGTCACTATCTGGGACGTACATTAATTTGTACCTACATAGGCACACGCTTTTGTAGAGAGCATATCAAGACGTGAAGGGTTATGTTGGAGGTTGAGTGCGCTGCTTACCAAACTTTGAACGCGGTAACTTGTACTCGGCACCGACATGGACACTTCCAAACCCAAGGAATGAGTTGTGAGTTTTACTAAGAGAAACAGGTAATTGGCAGCGTTACCTATAATTCTTGATATGTGCGGGGAGTTCCTTAAGGTTCTTCCTCCCAGAGATCGTCACTATCTGGGACGTACATTAATTTGTACCTGCATTAGCGCACGCTTTTGTAGAGAGCATATCAAGACGTGAAGTGTTATGTTGGAGGTCGAGTGCGCTGCTTACCAAACTTTGAACGCGGTAACTTGTACTCGGCACCGACATGGACACTTCCAAACCCAAGGAATGAGTTGTGAGTTTTACTAAGAGAAATAGGTGATTGGCCGTTCTCACCTATAAGTCTTGATATGTGCGGGGAGTTCCTTAAGGTTCTTCCTCCCAGAGATCGTCACTATCTGGGACGTACATTAATTTGTACCTGCATTAGCGCACGCTTTTGTAGAGAGCATATCAAGACACGGGACGTGTTGTGTTGGAGGTCGAGTGCGCTGCTTACCAAACTTTGAACGCGGTAACTTGTACTCGGCGCCGGCATGGACACGCCCAAACCCTAGTCTTGATGTGTGCGGGAAGTTCCTTAAGGTTCTTCCTCCCAGAGATCGTCACTATCTGGGACGTGCATTAATTTGTACCTACTCTAGCGCACGCTTTTGTAGAGAGCATATCAAGACGTCTCGTAAGAGACAACACTTGTACTTGTACAAATTTGAGTAACCCATTGTTGCAGGTCGAGTGTGTTGCATACCAAACTTTGAACGCGGTTACGCCACTCGGCGCCGAAAGGCACTCTTTAAACCCTAGGCAGGGGATCACTCGGCTCATGGATCGATGAAGACCGCAGCTAAATGCGCGTCATAATGTGAACTGCAGGACACATGAACATTGATAAGTTGAACGCATATGGCGCATCGGACGTTTAATCCCGACCGATGCACACATTCTTGAGTGCTACTAATTACCAAAGTCTCATTTAGTTAACTACAGTGGCCGTCCGCGAAGGTGCCCGGGTCATCCGACGCATGGGCGGTCGCTGTGCATAATGACGTGCTTGGTCCCGTCTGCGGGTCCTCGGGCGTTGAAAGTGGACACTCTCGAGCGTATGTTGGATGCGTTTTAGTGTTGGTGGTGTTTGATGCGTAGGGTTTGTGTGTTGTGTCAAGCCGCATGGTTCGAACTAATGCTACGTCGTTCCGATGGCCACCGGCAGTCTACTCTCCAGGCTAAAGTCGGCTCGTCTAGGGATTCGAAAGCTAAGTCGCTGTAACTCATGTGGCCCATACACGGCGTTGCGCTACCACGCTAAGTTAGCCCTACATATACAACGTATCAACCCACGGCACGGGCGTAGCCGTAATACTTACGTCTCGGTTATACCACGTAGGCCTCAAGTGATGTGTGACTACCCCTAAATTTAAGCATATTAATAAGGGGAGAAGAGAAACCAACGGGATTCCTGAGTAGCTGCGAGCGAAACGGGAAAAGCTCAGCACGTAGGGACGGCATGGAAACGTGCCTGTCCGATTCCGTGTACTGGACCGGTCCGTTATCTATCACGCACTGTGCACTTCAAGTTCAACTTGAAGGTGGCCCATTCTCCCATAGAGGGTGATAGGCCGTGGAAAGGCATGAGGTGAGGTGATAGACGGTCGGCTCCATGGAGTCGTGTTGCTTGATAGTGCAGCACTAAGTGGGAGGTAAAACTCCTTCTAAGCTAAATACCACCATGAGTCCGATAGCGAACAAGTACCGTGAGGGAAAGTTGAAAAGCACTCTGAATAGAGAGTCAAATAGTACGTGAAACTGCCTAGGGGTACAAACCCGTTGAACTCAATGATCCGGGCGGCGATATTCAGCGGTAAACTAGCAATTGCCGTGCACTTATCGATCCGCAGTAACGGACATCGCGATCCATTACAACAGCGGTTGGCCTCGTGCTAACGCTCCGGCATACACTGCCCCTAGCTCGTGGTGGACGGTCCCTCTGTAAGGGTAGGGTAGCTGATCTACACTGACAGGGATCTCCGCGCAGTCCTTCTGGAAGGCGAATGGGTCCGACCGAGCTCTGGTGTGCTGCTGGAAGGGTGATGGATTCTAACGAGAGGGGTAGTACCGCTGTCTTCTAGAAAGACGCGCGAATCCTTCGTTTCGGCGATGATGCATCATGCTTGAGGCACCTCCGGGACCCGTCTTGAAACACGGACCAAGAGTCTATCTTGCGCGCAAGCCAATGGGTCGGTGGCCACGTCCGCGGTGTCCCGGTTCGATACACCCAAAGGCGAAGACAACTC
>NW_024428234.1:22500-35286 GCF_017562075.2 Anopheles merus | reverse complement strand
GGTTTCCCTAGTAAACCTTGTATGGTAACATACCCAAGCGTGTCCGTCATGCACGCAACGATAGTCACGAACGGGCACATACCTAGGAAAGTACTCCTACGTACTAGTACTTCTGTCCAAGAATGGTGTCCGCGACGGGAGGGGCATGTCGAGCAAGCAGGTTTCCCTAGTAAACCTTGTATGGTAAACATACCCAAACTGGTCCGTATGCACGCAACGATAGTCACGAACGGGCACATACCTAGGGAAAGTACTCTACGTACTAGGACTTCTGTCCAAGAATGGTGTCCGCGACGGGAGGGCAATGGTCGGCAAGCAGGTTCCCTAGTAAACCTTGTATGGTAAACATACCCAAGCGTGTCCGTATGCACGCAACGATAGTCCCGAACGGGCACATACCTAGGAAGTACTCTACGCTAGGACTTCTGTCCAAGATGGTGTCCGCGACGGAGGGCAATGTCGAGCAAGCAGGTTTCCCTAGTAAACCTTGTATGGTAACATAACCAAGCGTGTCCGTATGCACGCAACGATGTCACGAACGGGCACATACCTAGGGAAAGTACTCTACGTACTAGGACTTCTGTCCAGAATGGTGTCCGCGACGGGAGGCAATGGTCGAGCAAGCAGGTTTCCCTAGTAACCTTGTATGGTAAACATACCCAAGCGTGTCCGTATGCACGCAACGATAGTCACGAACGGGCACATCACCTAGGGAAAGTACTCTACGTACTAGGACTTCTGTCCAAGAATGGTGTCCGCGACGGGAGGGCAATGTTCGAGCAAGCAGGTTTCCCTAGTAACCTTGTATGGTAAACATACCCAAGCGTTCCGTATGCACGCAACGATAGTCACGAACTGGCACATACCTAGGGAAAGTACTCTACGTACTAGGACTTCTGTCCAGAATGGTGTCCGCGACGGGAGGGCAATGGTCGAGCAAGCAGGTTTCCCTAGTAACCTTGTATGGTAAACATACCCAAGCGTGTCCGTATGCACGCAACGATAGTCACGAACGGGCACATACCTAGGGAAAGTACTCTACGTACTAGGACTTCTGTCCAAGAATGGTGTCCGCGACGGGAGGGCAATGGTCGAGCAAGCAGTTTCCCCTAGTAACCCTTGTATGGTAAACATACCCAAGCGTGTCCGTATGCACGCAACGATAGTCACGAACGGGCACATACCTAGGGAAAGTACTCTACGTACTAGGACTCTGTCCAAGAATGGTGTCCGCGACGGGAGGGCAATGGTCGAGCAAGCAGGTTTCCCTAGTAAACCTTGTATGGTAAACATACCCAAGCGTGTCCGTATGCACGCAACGATAGTCACGAACGGGCACATACCTAGGGAAAGTACTCTACGTACTAGGACTTCTGTCCAAGAATGGTGTCCGCGACGGGAGGGCAATGGTCGAGCAAGCAGGTTTCCCTAGTAAACCTTGTATGGTAAACATACCCAAGCGTGTCCGTATGCACGCAACGATAGTCACGAACGGGCACATACCTAGGGAAGTACTCTACGTACTAGGACTTCTGTCCAAGAATGGTGTCCGCGACGGGAGGGCAATGGTCGAGCAAGCAGTTTCCCTAGTAAACCTTGTATGGTAAACATACCCAAGCGTGTCCGTATGCACGCAACGATAGTCACGAACGGGCACATACCTAGGGAAGTACTCTACGTACTAGGACTTCTGTCCAAGAATGGTGTCCGCGACGGGAGGCAATGGTCGAGCAAGCAGGTTTCCCTAGTAAACCTTGTATGGTAAACATACCCAAGCGTGTCCGTATGCACGCAACGATAGTCACGAACGGGCACATACCTAGGAAAGTACTCTACGTACTAGGACTTCTGTCCAAGAATGGTGTCCGCGACGGGAGGGCAATGGTCGAGCAAGCAGGTTTCCCTAGTAAACCTTGTATGGTAAACATACCCAAGCGTGTCCGTATGCACGCAACGATAGTCACGAACGGGCACATACCTAGGGAAAGTACTCTACGTACTAGGACTTCTGTCCAAGAATGGTGTCCGCGACGGGAGGGCAATGGTCGAGCAAGCAGGTTTCCCTAGTAAACCTTGTATGGTAAACATACCCAAGCGTGTCCGTATGCACGCAACGATAGTCACGAACGGGCACATACCTAGGGAAAGTACTCTACTACTAGGACTTCTGTCCAAGAATGGTGTCCGCGACGGGAGGGCAATGGTCGAGCAAGCAGGTTTCCCTAGTAAACCTTGTATGGTAACATACCCAGCGTGTCCGTATGCACGCAACGATAGTCACGAACGGGCACATACCTAGGAAAGTACTCTACGTACTAGGACTTCTGTCCAAGAATGGTGTCCGCGACGGGAGGGCAATGGTCGAGCAAGCAGTTTCCCTAGTAAACCTTGTATGGTAAACATACCCAAGCGTGTCCGTATGCACGCAACGATAGTCACGAACGGGCACATACCTAGGGAAAGTACTCTACGTACTAGGACTTCTGTCCAAGAATGGTGTCCGCGACGGGAGGGCAATGGTCGAGCAAGCAGGTTTCCCTAGTAAACCTTGTATGGTAAACATACCCAAGCGTGTCCGTATGCACGCAACGATAGTCACGAACGGGCACATACCTAGGGAAAGTACTCTACGTACTAGGACTTCTGTCCAAGAATGGTGTCCGCGACGGGAGGGCAATGGTCGAGCAAGCAGGTTTCCCTAGTAAACCTTGTATGGTAAACATACCCAAGCGTGTCCGTATGCACGCAACGATAGTCACGAACGGGCACATACCTAGGGAAAGTACTCTACGTACTAGGACTTCTGTCCAAGAATGGTGTCCGCGACGGGAGGGCAATGGTCGAGCAAGCAGGTTTCCCTAGTAAACCTTGTATGGTAAACATACCCAAGCGTGTCCGTATGCACGCAACGATAGTCACGAACGGGCACATACCTAGGGAAAGTACTCTACGTACTAGGACTTCTGTCCAAGAATGGTGTCCGCGACGGGAGGGCAATGGTCGAGCAAGCAGGTTTCCCTAGTAAACCTTGTATGGTAAACATACCCAAGCGTGTCCGTATGCACGCAACGATAGTCACGAACGGGCACATACCTAGGGAAAGTACTCTACGTACTAGGACTTCTGTCCAAGAATGGTGTCCGCGACGGGAGGGCAATGGTCGAGCAAGCAGGTTTCCCTAGTAAACCTTGTATGGTAAACATACCCAAGCGTGTCCGTATGCACGCAACGATAGTCACGAACGGGCACATACCTAGGGAAAGTACTCTACGTACTAGGACTTCTGTCCAAGAATGGTGTCCGCGACGGGAGGGCAATGGTCGAGCAAGCAGGTTTCCCTAGTAAACCTTGTATGGTAAACATACCCAAGCGTGTCCGTATGCACGCAACGATAGTCACGAACGGGCACATACCTAGGGAAAGTACTCTACGTACTAGGACTTCTGTCCAAGAATGGTGTCCGCGACGGGAGGGCAATGGTCGAGCAAGCAGGTTTCCCTAGTAAACCTTGTATGGTAAACATACCCAAGCGTGTCCGTATGCACGCAACGATAGTCACGAACGGGCACATACCTAGGGAAAGTACTCTACGTACTAGGACTTCTGTCCAAGAATGGTGTCCGCGACGGGAGGGCAATGGTCGAGCAAGCAGGTTTCCCTAGTAAACCTTGTATGGTAAACATACCCAAGCGTGTCCGTATGCACGCAACGATAGTCACGAACGGGCACATACCTAGGGAAAGTACTCTACGTACTAGGACTTCTGTCCAAGAATGGTGTCCGCGACGGGAGGGCAATGGTCGAGCAAGCAGGTTTCCCTAGTAAACCTTGTATGGTAAACATACCCAAGCGTGTCCGTATGCACGCAACGATAGTCACGAACGGGCACATACCTAGGGAAAGTACTCTACGTACTAGGACTTCTGTCCAAGAATGGTGTCCGCGACGGGAGGGCAATGGTCGAGCAAGCAGGTTTCCCTAGTAAACCTTGTATGGTAAACATACCCAAGCGTGTCCGTATGCACGCAACGATAGTCACGAACGGGCACATACCTAGGGAAAGTACTCTACGTACTAGGACTTCTGTCCAAGAATGGTGTCCGCGACGGGAGGGCAATGGTCGAGCAAGCAGGTTTCCCTAGTAAACCTTGTATGGTAAACATACCCAAGCGTGTCCGTATGCACGCAACGATAGTCACGAACGGGCACATACCTAGGGAAAGTACTCTACGTACTAGGACTTCTGTCCAAGAATGGTGTCCGCGACGGGAGGGCAATGGTCGAGCAAGCAGGTTTCCCTAGTAAACCTTGTATGGTAAACATACCCAAGCGTGTCCGTATGCACGCAACGATAGTCACGAACGGGCACATACCTAGGGAAAGTACTCTACGTACTAGGACTTCTGTCCAAGAATGGTGTCCGCGACGGGAGGGCAATGGTCGAGCAAGCAGGTTTCCCTAGTAAACCTTGTATGGTAAACATACCCAAGCGTGTCCGTATGCACGCAACGATAGTCACGAACGGGCACATACCTAGGGAAAGTACTCTACGTACTAGGACTTCTGTCCAAGAATGGTGTCCGCGACGGGAGGGCAATGGTCGAGCAAGCAGGTTTCCCTAGTAAACCTTGTATGGTAAACATACCCAAGCGTGTCCGTATGCACGCAACGATAGTCACGAACGGGCACATACCTAGGGAAAGTACTCTACGTACTAGGACTTCTGTCCAAGAATGGTGTCCGCGACGGGAGGGCAATGGTCGAGCAAGCAGGTTTCCCTAGTAAACCTTGTATGGTAAACATACCCAAGCGTGTCCGTATGCACGCAACGATAGTCACGAACGGGCACATACCTAGGGAAAGTACTCTACGTACTAGGACTTCTGTCCAAGAATGGTGTCCGCGACGGGAGGGCAATGGTCGAGCAAGCAGGTTTCCCTAGTAAACCTTGTATGGTAAACATACCCAAGCGTGTCCGTATGCACGCAACGATAGTCACGAACGGGCACATACCTAGGGAAAGTACTCTACGTACTAGGACTTCTGTCCAAGAATGGTGTCCGCGACGGGAGGGCAATGGTCGAGCAAGCAGGTTTCCCTAGTAAACCTTGTATGGTAAACATACCCAAGCGTGTCCGTATGCACGCAACGATAGTCACGAACGGGCACATACCTAGGGAAAGTACTCTACGTACTAGGACTTCTGTCCAAGAATGGTGTCCGCGACGGGAGGGCAATGGTCGAGCAAGCAGGTTTCCCTAGTAAACCTTGTATGGTAAACATACCCAAGCGTGTCCGTATGCACGCAACGATAGTCACGAACGGGCACATACCTAGGGAAAGTACTCTACGTACTAGGACTTCTGTCCAAGAATGGTGTCCGCGACGGGAGGGCAATGGTCGAGCAAGCAGGTTTCCCTAGTAAACCTTGTATGGTAAACATACCCAAGCGTGTCCGTATGCACGCAACGATAGTCACGAACGGGCACATACCTAGGGAAAGTACTCTACGTACTAGGACTTCTGTCCAAGAATGGTGTCCGCGACGGGAGGGCAATGGTCGAGCAAGCAGGTTTCCCTAGTAAACCTTGTATGGTAAACATACCCAAGCGTGTCCGTATGCACGCAACGATAGTCACGAACGGGCACATACCTAGGGAAAGTACTCTACGTACTAGGACTTCTGTCCAAGAATGGTGTCCGCGACGGGAGGGCAATGGTCGAGCAAGCAGGTTTCCCTAGTAAACCTTGTATGGTAAACATACCCAAGCGTGTCCGTATGCACGCAACGATAGTCACGAACGGGCACATACCTAGGGAAAGTACTCTACGTACTAGGACTTCTGTCCAAGAATGGTGTCCGCGACGGTCGGGGAATTGTGTGTTTGACTCAATTACCAAATCCTAGGAACATACATGTAGTGTATACAAACATTAACATTAACGCGTACGTTTGGGCTGCGCACTCCAAATGGTACACAAATAAGGGTGATTTTATGATCAGACGGACAAAAACAAAGGTGGAGAAGACAGTTTTCGGCACGATGTGCACAGAGCTCATTTCGTCGTCCCGGGCGAATGGAAAAACACAAAAATCGCGAGTTTCGCCCTCGGGCTACCGCCCTCGGGCGTATCTTTCTAGGTTTCTGTCTATAAAAGGGCAGGCCAAAAGGTGACCGGTTGAGATAAGCATTTTAAGCATACAAGCACTTTATTGCAACTTTTGACACAAAACTAGGTACGTACATGTAGATTGTACCAACATGGACATCCATGAACGCGTACGCTCGGGCTGCGCCCTCCGTGTTGTACTTTCCCTGATCGGTACACAATTTTGGTGCATGTGTACCAACATGGACATCCATGAACGCGTACGCTCGGGCTGCGCCCTCCGTGTTGTACTTTCCCTGATCGGTACACAATTTTGGTGCACGGCTATCCTGACCGGCAACTTGTACCAACATGGACATCCATGAACGCGTACGTAGTGTACTTTCCCTGATCGGTACACAATTTTGGTGCATGTGTACCAACATGGACATCCATGAACGCGTACGCTCGGGCTGCGCCCTCCGTGTTGTACTTTCCCTGATCGGTACACAATTTTGGTGCACGGCTATCCTGACCGGCAACTTGTACCAACATGGACATCCATGAACGCGTACGTAGTGTACTTTCCCTGATCGGTACACAATTTTGGTGCATGTGTACCAACATGGACATCCATGAACGCGTACGCTCGGGCTGCGCCCTCCGTGTTGTACTTTCCCTGATCGGTACACAATTTTGGTGCACGGCTATCCTGACCGGCAACTTGTACCAACATGGACATCCATGAACGCGTACGTAGTGTACTTTCCCTGATCGGTACACAATTTTGGTGCACGGCTTAGGAAATGGGCTTAAAATGTTATCACTCAATCCATTTAATCTTGTTATAGTCGATACTTACCGTGCCGACCAAGTAGGACACGATACAAGGCAATGTTGTTTGAGTAATAATATATCCGCCATACATTTCAGTACAAAATTGCTCGGTCAGACCTACGGCGGGCCATAACTCGAATACTAAACGTCGCAGACATGGGTCGTAGAACAATTTTAAGCTCGTCTAATCATTCTCTATCCGATTCTGGATAGTGGTTTTTTGACCACTTTTCATCATTTTGTGACACCCCGAACCTAGGGACAGCTCCCTAGCTTTTTGCAAAAAAGTGCACCGAACGGGCCGGAGAGCTCGAGTAGTCAAAAAAATTTTTTTCGCTAAAAACCCTCAAAACGTGTCAGAAACACACCCTAGATGATGAAAAGTGCAACCAGAAAGTCAACCGACAACATGCCCGGAGGTACCACTTTGCTCTACGCGTCCCTAGGTAGGGTACTTTTTCATACAAACATCAACGTGCACGGTGCACAAAGTGCGCGGAACAAAAATTGCTCGGTCAGACCTACGGCGGGCCATAACTCGAATACTAAACGTCGCAGACATGGGTCGTAGAACAATTTTAAGCTCGTCTAATCATTCTCTATCCGATTCTGGATAGTGGTTTTTTGACCACTTTTCATCATTTTGTGACACCCCGAACCTAGGGACAGCTCCCTAGCTTTTTGCAAAAAAGTGCACCGAACGGGCCGGAGAGCTCGAGTAGTCAAAAAAATTTTTTTCGCTAAAAACCCTCAAAACGTGTCAGAAACACACCCTAGATGATGAAAAGTGCAACCAGAAAGTCAACCGACAACATGCCCGGGGGTACCAATTTGCTCTACGCGTCCCTAGGTAGGGTACTTTTTCATACAAACATCAATGTGCACGGTGCACAAAGTGCGCGGAACAAAAATTGCTCGGTCAGACCTACGGCGGGCCATAACTCGAATACTAAACGTCGCAGACATGGGTCGTAGAACAATTTTAAGCTCGTCTAATCATTCTCTATCCGATTCTGGATAGTGGTTTTTTGACCACTTTTCATCATTTTGTGACACCCCGAACCTAGGGACAGCTCCCTAGCTTTTTGCAAAAAAGTGCACCGAACGGGCCGGAGAGCTCGAGTAGTCAAAAAAATTTTTTTCGCTAAAAACCCTCAAAACGTGTCAGAAACACACCCTAGATGATGAAAAGTGCAACCAGAAAGTCAACCGACAACATGCCCGGGGGTACCAATTTGCTCTACGCGTCCCTAGGTAGGGTACTTTTTCATACAAACATCAATGTGCACGGTGCACAAAGTGCGCGGAACAAAAATTGCTCGGTCAGACCTACGGCGGGCCATAACTCGAATACTAAACGTCGCAGACATGGGTCGTAGAACAATTTTAAGCTCGTCTAATCATTCTCTATCCGATTCTGGATAGTGGTTTTTTGACCACTTTTCATCATTTTGTGACACCCCGAACCTAGGGACAGCTCCCTAGCTTTTTGCAAAAAAGTGCACCGAACGGGCCGGAGAGCTCGAGTAGTCAAAAAAATTTTTTTCGCTAAAAACCCTCAAAACGTGTCAGAAACACACCCTAGATGATGAAAAGTGCAACCAGAAAGTCAACCGACAACATGCCCGGGGGTACCAATTTGCTCTACGCGTCCCTAGGTAGGGTACTTTTTCATACAAACATCAATGTGCACGGTGCACAAAGTGCGCGGAACAAAAATTGCTCGGTCAGACCTACGGCGGGCCATAACTCGAATACTAAACGTCGCAGACATGGGTCGTAGAACAATTTTAAGCTCGTCTAATCATTCTCTATCCGATTCTGGATAGTGGTTTTTTGACCACTTTTCATCATTTTGTGACACCCCGAACCTAGGGACAGCTCCCTAGCTTTTTGCAAAAAAGTGCACCGAACGGGCCGGAGAGCTCGAGTAGTCAAAAAAATTTTTTTCGCTAAAAACCCTCAAAACGTGTCAGAAACACACCCTAGATGATGAAAAGTGCAACCAGAAAGTCAACCGACAACATGCCCGGGGGTACCAATTTGCTCTACGCGTCCCTAGGTAGGGTACTTTTTCATACAAACATCAATGTGCACGGTGCACAAAGTGCGCGGAACAAAAATTGCTCGGTCAGACCTACGGCGGGCCATAACTCGAATACTAAACGTCGCAGACATGGGTCGTAGAACAATTTTAAGCTCGTCTAATCATTCTCTATCCGATTCTGGATAGTGGTTTTTTGACCACTTTTCATCATTTTGTGACACCCCGAACCTAGGGACAGCTCCCTAGCTTTTTGCAAAAAAGTGCACCGAACGGGCCGGAGAGCTCGAGTAGTCAAAAAAATTTTTTTCGCTAAAAACCCTCAAAACGTGTCAGAAACACACCCTAGATGATGAAAAGTGCAACCAGAAAGTCAACCGACAACATGCCCGGGGGTACCAATTTGCTCTACGCGTCCCTAGGTAGGGTACTTTTTCATACAAACATCAATGTGCACGGTGCACAAAGTGCGCGGAACAAAAATTGCTCGGTCAGACCTACGGCGGGCCATAACTCGAATACTAAACGTCGCAGACATGGGTCGTAGAACAATTTTAAGCTCGTCTAATCATTCTCTATCCGATTCTGGATAGTGGTTTTTTGACCACTTTTCATCATTTTGTGACACCCCGAACCTAGGGACAGCTCCCTAGCTTTTTGCAAAAAAGTGCACCGAACGGGCCGGAGAGCTCGAGTAGTCAAAAAAATTTTTTTCGCTAAAAACCCTCAAAACGTGTCAGAAACACACCCTAGATGATGAAAAGTGCAACCAGAAAGTCAACCGACAACATGCCCGGGGGTACCAATTTGCTCTACGCGTCCCTAGGTAGGGTACTTTTTCATACAAACATCAATGTGCACGGTGCACAAAGTGCGCGGAACAAAAATTGCTCGGTCAGACCTACGGCGGGCCATAACTCGAATACTAAACGTCGCAGACATGGGTCGTAGAACAATTTTAAGCTCGTCTAATCATTCTCTATCCGATTCTGGATAGTGGTTTTTTGACCACTTTTCATCATTTTGTGACACCCCGAACCTAGGGACAGCTCCCTAGCTTTTTGCAAAAAAGTGCACCGAACGGGCCGGAGAGCTCGAGTAGTCAAAAAAATTTTTTTCGCTAAAAACCCTCAAAACGTGTCAGAAACACACCCTAGATGATGAAAAGTGCAACCAGAAAGTCAACCGACAACATGCCCGGGGGTACCAATTTGCTCTACGCGTCCCTAGGTAGGGTACTTTTTCATACAAACATCAATGTGCACGGTGCACAAAGTGCGCGGAACAAAAATTGCTCGGTCAGACCTACGGCGGGCCATAACTCGAATACTAAACGTCGCAGACATGGGTCGTAGAACAATTTTAAGCTCGTCTAATCATTCTCTATCCGATTCTGGATAGTGGTTTTTTGACCACTTTTCATCATTTTGTGACACCCCGAACCTAGGGACAGCTCCCTAGCTTTTTGCAAAAAAGTGCACCGAACGGGCCGGAGAGCTCGAGTAGTCAAAAAATTTTTTTCGCTAAAAACCCTCAAAACGTGTCAGAAACACACCCTAGATGATGAAAAGTGCAACCAGAAAGTCAACCGACAACATGCCCGGGGGTACCAATTTGCTCTACGCGTCCCTAGGTAGGGTACTTTTTCATACAAACATCAAAGTGCGCTTAGCAAAAGTTCTCCGTCAGACCTACGGCGGGCCATAACTCGAAAACTAAACGTCGCAGACATGGGTCGTAGAACAATTTTAAGTTCGTCTAATGATTCTACATCCGATTCTGGATAGTGGTTTTTTGACCACTTTTCAAAATTTTGTGACACCCCAAACCTAGGGGCAGCTCCCTAGCTTTTGTCAAAAAATGGTCACCGAACGGGCCGGAGAGCTCGAGTAGTCAAAAAATTTTTTTTCGCCAAAATCACTGAAAACGTGTAGAAAACGCATTTTAGATGATGAAAAGTGAAACCAGAACGTCAAACAACAACTTTTTTGGGGGTACCCTTTTTACTCTACGGGCCCCTAGGTAAGGCGCGCCATTAGCGCTTTCCTCTCGAGTTCCCAACTTTTGCCCTCCTGGGAACATGATCATTTGTTCATTGCCTACTATAGGGAGGGTACCTTGCTCCGAGGTCAAAAATGAAAATTTCACCAAATCGTAGTTTTTACCTCTATTTTGTCGTAGGAGCATGGTTTGAGGTGTCGGTGGGTCATTTCGGCCCCCATTTGGGTCATACGTCCCCTCCCCGATTTAGTTCGTCGTATGACCATAGTCCGAACTTATGAAGCAAAAGTGGTGTCTGGTGGTGTCTGCCGATGATCTTAACCTATGATTTCGAGTTGATATGCGTATATTAGAGTAAAATTAGGCCTTGTAGTACACGGCTTATGCCCCGGACTAGGTGTCCCGGGGACAAAATCTCGAAAATTACAGACACCCCAGCATCGCTTAAGGTGGTCAGTAGCAAATATATTTTTGGGTCTTCGGACCCATCAAGAGACAGTAGCTGGCTAGTTTGCTGTACTCTTACGCTGAGAACTGGCAGCGTAGAGGGTCTACGGACCCTGAAAGGACCTACCCAACCTTTCAAAAAGCTCCCTGGAGCGGTACATCACGGGTCTACGGACCCTAAGACTTCGTCGTGATGGTTTCAAGCATAAAAGTCGTAACAGTTTAAGAGGTTTTCGTAAGCGTATATTAAATGCATGCTTGAAACTAAGCTTCGTTGTCTTTAAACACTGCAAGACCAATCGAACTTTTTAGGGAAACTCGATGGATTCACGCTAAGCTCGATGAGCTATTAAGGGTAGTGGTGCATGGTTTGTCGGCGTTCCTTGGATCTAATCCATTGAACAAATGTGTCTGGGGTCATGGTGCAGGTAAAATAGCGTGATGAAACCGGGTTTCTCTTACCAAATGTGGCATAACTTTCCCTGAGAGCGAAGCTCAGACCCACGTAGGGGAGAGCAAAGTGGAACTTAAATGTTCTATGCAGCAAATGTTCGCCATGCGGATAAACAAGTTGGAATAGCTCAATGTAGTGTAATGCAAACACGAATCGCAATTAACGATAAGGGGACCCAGAAGCAATTCTGCGGAACCCTCGGGGGAGGTGTGAGTTGATATAATTAGAGGTGATAGTCCAAGTTGTTCGAGCTCCGGCTCGGCAGCCGATACGAGGTTCCTGTTGAGCTTGTACATCGCGCAGAGGCGCCGTTCGGTTCTAGCAATGATTCCCGCCACCATGTTTCATGCGTGCAGAGGTCCGTTAGAGCTCGAGCAATGTGTCCCGCCGTGATTACGAAAAAGTTTAACAGTTGACTAAGTTGGGGGTGTGTTCAAGTAATCGCGCAGAGATGCCGATCGGTTTCTAGCAATGTTTCCCGTCACAAGGTGGTATTGGCACCTGTGCAGAGTGACCGTTAGCAATGTCTCCCGTATCACGGTGGTGTTCTACCACTAGTGCAGAGTGACCGCTAGCAATGTCTCCCGTCACAAGGTGGTAGCCCAGTAGTGCAGAGAAGCCGCTAGCAAGTCTCCCGTCACAGAGTAAGCAGGTCCGCGAAGTGCAGAGTAGCCGTTAGCAATGTCTCCCGTATCACGGTGGTATCATTCCACTAGTGCAGAGTGACCGCTAGCAATGCTTCCCGACACACGGCGGTAGCTTACGCAGTGCAGAGAGACTCAGGAGCAAAGTCTTCCGACACACGGTGGTAACTCGACGAGGTGCAGAGTAACCGTTAGCAATGTCTCCCGTATCACGGTGGAGTTCTTCCACTAGTGCAGAGTGACCGCTAGCAATGTTTCCCGACACATCG
>NW_024428234.1:0-10000 GCF_017562075.2 Anopheles merus | reverse complement strand
AAATGGCACTCAAGCTTGGCAAAAGTCTCGAAACACTCCTATCTTGACGCACCGGCAACCGCAACACGATGCAAAACAAATTGCACGAGCTACTGATACTTGTACCATGCACGGTACACGGTTCCGAAAATTACGCCTGAAAGTATGCAATTTGGTGCTACCCTAGGGAACTTGTATGGGGAAGCCTACCTACGCGTGTCGCACGTTGCAAGTTGCATGGTCGTCGATCAGAGGCATGCAAAAGCACCTATCTAGGGGAATTACTCTACGTTCTAGTAGCTAGTGCGATTTTCCGGTCCAGCACGGCAGTACGCCTGCATGCATACAATCCATGTACCAACCATGTACCTAGGCGTTGGTCAGTAGCTTTTGGCGCCACATGGAGAAAGTATTCGAGTTCAGATTTCTGGGACTTAGCGTATTTTTCAAAACTATTAATGGAAATTAAACTATAAATGGGTCTCAAGCTAGGCGTTGGTCAGTAGCTTTAGGCGCAACATGGAGGAAGTATTCGAGTTCAGATTTCTGGGACTTAGCGTATTTTTCAAAACTATTAATGGAAATTAAACTATAAATGGGTCACAAGCTAGGCGTTGCTCAGTAGCTTTTGGCGCCACGTGGAGGAAGTATTCGAGTTCAGATTTCTGGGACTTAGCGTATTTTTCAAAACTATTAATGGAAATTAAACTATAAATGGGTCTCAAGCTAGGCGTTGGTCAGTAGCTTTTGGCGCAACATGGAGGAAGTATTCGAGTTCAGATTTCTGGGACTTAGCGTATTTTTCAAAACTATTAATGGAAATTAAACTATAAATGGGTCACAAGCTAGGCGTTGGTCAGTAGCTTTTGGCGCAACATGGAGGAAGTATTCGAGTTCAGATTTCTGGGACTTAGCGTATTTTTCAATCATATTAAACCGAATCAAACATAAAATGATGAAACCTACACGACGTTCCTAGGTTATGGACGAAAACTGACGATTTAGTGCCGGTCAGGATAGCCGTGCACCAAAATTGTGTACCGATCAGGGAAAGTACAACACGGAGGGCGCAGCCCGAGCGTACGCGTTCATGGATGTCCATGTTGGTACAAGTTGCCGGTCAGGATAGCCGTGCACCAAAATTGTGTACCGATCAGGGAAAGTACAACACGGAGGGCGCAGCCCGAGCGTACGCGTTCATGGATGTCCATGTTGGTACAAGTTGCCGGTCAGGATAGCCGTGCACCAAAATTGTGTACCGATCAGGGAAAGTACAACACGGAGGGCGCAGCCCGAGCGTACGCGTTCATGGATGTCCATGTTGGTACAAGTTGCCGGTCAGGATAGCCGTGCACCAAAATTGTGTACCGATCAGGGAAAGTACAACACGGAGGGCGCAGCCCGAGCGTACGCGTTCATGGATGTCCATGTTGGTACAAGTTGCCGGTCAGGATAGCCGTGCACCAAAATTGTGTACCGATCAGGGAAAGTACAACACGGAGGGCGCAGCCCGAGCGTACGCGTTCATGGATGTCCATGTTGGTACAAGTTGCCGGTCAGGATAGCCGTGCACCAAAATTGTGTACCGATCAGGGAAAGTACAACACGGAGGGCGCAGCCCGAGCGTACGCGTTCATGGATGTCCATGTTGGTACAAGTTGCCGGTCAGGATAGCCGTGCACCAAAATTGTGTACCGATCAGGGAAAGTACAACACGGAGGGCGCAGCCCGAGCGTACGCGTTCATGGATGTCCATGTTGGTACAAGTTGCCGGTCAGGATAGCCGTGCACCAAAATTGTGTACCGATCAGGGAAAGTACACTACGTTCCTATGACTTGGGTGAAAAGTGTTGATAAAGTGCCGGATAGGATAGACCGTGGCTTATCGTACACATCACAAACAAAAACCCTTAGTGAGCAGTAGCAAGTGTCGATGGAACAAAGCGAAGGCAATACAAACTGATCAAGTACAATAAAGAACGCTACGTACTAGGACTTCTGTCCAAGAATGGTGTCCGCGACGGGAGGGCAATGGTCGAGCAAGCAGGTTTCCCTAGTAAACCTTGTATGGTAAACATACCCAAGCGTGTCCGTATGCACGCAACGATAGTCACGAACGGGCACATACCTAGGGAAAGTACTCTACGTACTAGGACTTCTGTCCAAGAATGGTGTCCGCGACGGTCGGGGAAGCAGGTTACTTATCATGGCAAACAAGTTAAATAGCTACCTTAAGAGACGAAAGTTACTGTGGATGGAACAAAACGTGTGCCTAGAATTCCTTCCTGGTTTCCCTAGTAAACCTTGTATGGTAAACATACCCAAGCGTGTCCGTATGCACGCAACGATAGTCACGAACGGGCACATACCTAGGGAAAGTACTCTACGTACTAGGACTTCTGTCCAAGAATGGTGTCCGCGACGGGAGGGCAATGGTCGAGCAAGCAGGTTTCCCTAGTAAACCTTGTATGGTAAACATACCCAAGCGTGTCCGTATGCACGCAACGATAGTCACGAACGGGCACATACCTAGGGAAAGTACTCTACGTACTAGGACTTCTGTCCAAGAATGGTGTCCGCGACGGGAGGGCAATGGTCGAGCAAGCAGGTTTCCTAGTAAACCTTGTATGGTAAACATACCCAAGCGTGTCCGTATGCACGCAACGATAGTCACGAACGGGCACATACCTAGGGAAAGTACTCTACGTACTAGGACTTCTGTCCAAGAATGGTGTCCGCGACGGGAGGGCAATGGTCGAGCAAGCAGGTTTCCCTAGTAAACCTTGTATGGTAAACATACCCAAGCGTGTCCGTATGCACGCAACGATAGTCACGAACGGGCACATACCTAGGGAAAGTACTCTACGTACTAGGACTTCTGTCCAAGAATGGTGTCCGCGACGGGAGGGCAATGGTCGAGCAAGCAGGTTTCCCTAGTAAACCTTGTATGGTAAACATACCCAAGCGTGTCCGTATGCACGCAACGATAGTCACGAACGGGCACATACCTAGGGAAAGTACTCTACGTACTAGGACTTCTGTCCAAGAATGGTGTCCGCGACGGGAGGGCAATGGTCGAGCAAGCAGGTTTCCCTAGTAAACCTTGTATGGTAAACATACCCAAGCGTGTCCGTATGCACGCAACGATAGTCACGAACGGCACATACCTAGGGAAAGTACTCTACGTACTAGGACTTCTGTCCAAGAATGGTGTCCGCGACGGGAGGGCAATGGTCGAGCAAGCAGGTTTCCCTAGTAAACCTTGTATGGTAACATACCCAAGCGTGTCCGTATGCACGCAACGATAGTCACGAACGGGCACATACCTAGGGAAAGTACTCTACGTACTAGACTTCTGTCCAAGAATGGTGTCCGCGACGGGAGGGCAATGGTCGAGCAAGCAGGTTTCCCTAGTAAACCTTGTATGGTAAACATACCCAAGCGTGTCCGTATGCACGCAACGATAGTCACGAACGGGCACATACCTAGGGAAAGTACTCTACGTACTAGGACTTCTGTCCAAGAATGGTGTCCGCGACGGTCGGGGAATTGTGTGTTTGACTCAATTACCAAATCCTAGGAACATACATGTAGTGTATACAAACATTAACATTAACGCGTACGTTTGGGCTGCGCACTCCAAATGGTACACAAATAAGGGTGATTTTATGATCAGACGGACAAAAACAACGGTGGAGAAGACAGTTTTCGGCACGATGTGCACAGAGCTCATTTCGTCGTCCCGGGCGAATGGAAAAACACAAAAATCGCGAGTTTCGCCCTCGGGCTACCGCCCTCGGGCGTATCTTTCTAGGTTTCTGTCTATAAAAGGGCAGGCCAAAAGGTGACCGGTTGAGATAAGCATTTTAAGCATACAAGCACTTTATTGCAACTTTTGACCAAAAACTAGGTACGTACATGTAGATTGTACCAACATGGACATCCATGAACGCGTACGCTCGGGCTGCGCCCTCCGTGTTGTACTTTCCCTGATCGGTACACAATTTTGGTGCATGTGTACCAACATGGACATCCATGAACGCGTACGCTCGGGCTGCGCCCTCCGTGTTGTACTTTCCCTGATCGGTACACAATTTTGGTGCACGGCTATCCTGACCGGCAACTTGTACCAACATGGACATCCATGAACGCGTACGTAGTGTACTTTCCCTGATCGGTACACAATTTTGGTGCATGTGTACCAACATGGACATCCATGAACGCGTACGCTCGGGCTGCGCCCTCCGTGTTGTACTTTCCCTGATCGGTACACAATTTTGGTGCACGGCTATCCTGACCGGCAACTTGTACCAACATGGACATCCATGAACGCGTACGTAGTGTACTTTCCCTGATCGGTACACAATTTTGGTGCATGTGTACCAACATGGACATCCATGAACGCGTACGCTCGGGCTGCGCCCTCCGTGTTGTACTTTCCCTGATCGGTACACAATTTGGTGCACGGCTATCCTGACCGGCAACTTGTACCAACATGGACATCCATGAACGCGTACGTAGTGTACTTTCCCTGATCGGTACACAATTTTGGTGCACGGCTTAGGAAATGGGCTTAAAATGTTATCACTCAATCCATTTAATCTTGTTATAGTCGATACTTACCGTGCCGACCAAGTAGGACACGATACAAGGCAATGTTGTTTGAGTAATAATATATCCGCCATACATTTCAGTACAAAATTGCTCGGTCAGACCTACGGCGGGCCATAACTCGAATACTAAACGTCGCAGACATGGGTCGTAGAACAATTTTAAGCTCGTCTAATCATTCTCTATCCGATTCTGGATAGTGGTTTTTTGACCACTTTTCATCATTTTGTGACACCCCGAACCTAGGGACAGCTCCCTAGCTTTTTGCAAAAAAGTGCACCGAACGGGCCGGAGAGCTCGAGTAGTCAAAAAAATTTTTTTCGCTAAAAACCCTCAAAACGTGTCAGAAACACACCCTAGATGATGAAAAGTGCAACCAGAAAGTCAACCGACAACATGCCCGGAGGTACCACTTTGCTCTACGCGTCCCTAGGTAGGGTACTTTTTCATACAAACATCAAGTGCACGGTGCACAAAGTGCGCGGAACAAAAATTGCTCGGTCAGACCTACGGCGGGCCATAACTCGAATACTAAACGTCGCAGACATGGGTCGTAGAACAATTTTAAGCTCGTCTAATCATTCTCTATCCGATTCTGGATAGTGGTTTTTTGACCACTTTTCATCATTTTGTGACACCCCGAACCTAGGGACAGCTCCCTAGCTTTTTGCAAAAAAGTGCACCGAACGGGCCGGAGAGCTCGAGTAGTCAAAAAAATTTTTTTTCGCTAAAAACCCTCAAAACGTGTCAGAAACACACCCTAGATGATGAAAAGTGCAACCAGAAAGTCAACCGACAACATGCCCGGGGGTACCAATTTGCTCTACGCGTCCCTAGGTAGGGTACTTTTTCATACAAACATCAATGTGCACGGTGCACAAAGTGCGCGGAACAAAAATTGCTCGGTCAGACCTACGGCGGGCCATAACTCGAATACTAAACGTCGCAGACATGGGTCGTAGAACAATTTTAAGCTCGTCTAATCATTCTCTATCCGATTCTGGATAGTGGTTTTTTGACCACTTTTCATCATTTTGTGACACCCCGAACCTAGGGACAGCTCCCTAGCTTTTTGCAAAAAAGTGCACCGAACGGGCCGGAGAGCTCGAGTAGTCAAAAAAATTTTTTTCGCTAAAAACCCTCAAAACGTGTCAGAAACACACCCTAGATGATGAAAAGTGCAACCAGAAAGTCAACCGACAACATGCCCGGGGGTACCAATTTGCTCTACGCGTCCCTAGGTAGGGTACTTTTTCATACAACATCAATGTGCACGGTGCACAAAGTGCGCGGAACAAAAATTGCTCGGTCAGACCTACGGCGGGCCATAACTCGAATACTAAACGTCGCAGACATGGGTCGTAGAACAATTTTAAGCTCGTCTAATCATTCTCTATCCGATTCTGGATAGTGGTTTTTTGACCACTTTTCATCATTTTGTGACACCCCGAACCTAGGGACAGCTCCCTAGCTTTTTGCAAAAAAGTGCACCGAACGGGCCGGAGAGCTCGAGTAGTCAAAAAAATTTTTTTCGCTAAAAACCCTCAAAACGTGTCAGAAACACACCCTAGATGATGAAAAGTGCAACCAGAAAGTCAACCGACAACATGCCCGGGGGTACCAATTTGCTCTACGCGTCCCTAGGTAGGGTACTTTTTCATACAAACATCAATGTGCACGGTGCACAAAGTGCGCGGAACAAAAATTGCTCGGTCAGACCTACGGCGGGCCATAACTCGAATACTAAACGTCGCAGACATGGGTCGTAGAACAATTTTAAGCTCGTCTAATCATTCTCTATCCGATTCTGGATAGTGGTTTTTTGACCACTTTTCATCATTTTGTGACACCCCGAACCTAGGGACAGCTCCCTAGCTTTTTGCAAAAAAGTGCACCGAACGGGCCGGAGAGCTCGAGTAGTCAAAAAAATTTTTTTCGCTAAAAACCCTCAAAACGTGTCAGAAACACACCCTAGATGATGAAAAGTGCAACCAGAAAGTCAACCGACAACATGCCCGGGGGTACCAATTTGCTCTACGCGTCCCTAGGTAGGGTACTTTTTCATACAAACATCAATGTGCACGGTGCACAAAGTGCGCGGAACAAAATTGCTCGGTCAGACCTACGGCGGGCCATAACTCGAATACTAAACGTCGCAGACATGGGTCGTAGAACAATTTTAAGCTCGTCTAATCATTCTCTATCCGATTCTGGATAGTGGTTTTTTGACCACTTTTCATCATTTTGTGACACCCCGAACCTAGGGACAGCTCCCTAGCTTTTTGCAAAAAAGTGCACCGAACGGGCCGGAGAGCTCGAGTAGTCAAAAAAATTTTTTCGCTAAAAACCTCAAAACGTGTCAGAAACACACCCTAGATGATGAAAAGTGCAACCAGAAAGTCAACCGACAACATGCCCGGGGGTACCAATTTGCTCTACGCGTCCCTAGGTAGGGTACTTTTTCATACAAACATCAATGTGCACGGTGCACAAAGTGCGCGGAACAAAAATTGCTCGGTCAGACCTACGGCGGGCCATAACTCGAATACTAAACGTCGCAGACATGGGTCGTAGAACAATTTTAAGCTCGTCTAATCATTCTCTATCCGATTCTGGATAGTGGTTTTTTTGACCACTTTTCATCATTTTGTGACACCCCGAACCTAGGGACAGCTCCCTAGCTTTTTGCAAAAAAGTGCACCGAACGGGCCGGAGAGCTCGAGTAGTCAAAAAAATTTTTTTCGCTAAAAACCCTCAAAACGTGTCAGAAACACACCCTAGATGATGAAAAGTGCAACCAGAAAGTCAACCGACAACATGCCCGGGGGTACCAATTTGCTCTACGCGTCCCTAGGTAGGGTACTTTTCATACAAACATCAATGTGCACGGTGCACAAAGTGCGCGGAACAAAAATTGCTCGGTCAGACCTACGGCGGGCCATAACTCGAATACTAAACGTCGCAGACATGGTTCGTAGAACAATTTTAAGCTCGTCTAATCATTCTCTATCCGATTCTGGATAGGGGTTTTTTGACACTTTTCATCATTTTGTGACACCCGAACCTAGGGACAGCTCCTAGCTTTTTGCAAAAAAGTGCACCGAACGGGCCGGAGAGCTCGAGTAGTCAAAAAAATTTTTTCGCTAAAAACCCTCAAAACGTGTCAGAAAACACACCCTAGATGATGAAAAGTGCAACCAGAAAGTCAACCGACAACATGCCGGGGGTACCAATTTGCTCTACGCGTCCCTAGGTAGGGTACTTTTTCATACAAAACATCAATGTGCACGGTGCACAAAGTGCGCGGAACAAAAATTGCTCGGTCAGACCTACGGCGGGCCATAACTCGAATACTAAACGTCGCAGACATGGGTCGTAGAACAATTTTAAGCTCGTCTAATCATTCTCTATCCGATTCTGGATAGTGGTTTTTGACCACTTTTCATCATTTTGTGACACCCCGAACCTAGGGACAGCTCCCTAGCTTTTTGCAAAAAAGTGCACCGAACGGGCCGGAGAGCTCGAGTAGTCAAAAAAATTTTTTTCGCTAAAAAACCTCAAAACGTGTCAGAAACACACCCTAGATGATGAAAAGTGCAACCAGAAAGTCAACCGACAACATGCCCGGGGGTACCAATTTGCTCTACGCGTCCCTAGGTAGGGTACTTTTTCATACAAACATCAATGGCACGGTGCACAAAGTGCGCGGAACAAAAATTGCTCGGTCAGACCTACGGCGGGCCATAACTCGAATACTAAACGTCGCAGACATGGGTCGTAGAACAATTTTAAGCTCGTCTAATCATTTCTCTATCCGATTCTGGATAGTGGTTTTTTGACCACTTTTCTCATTTTGTGACACCCGAACCTAGGGACAGCTCCCTAGCTTTTTGCAAAAAAAGTGCACCGAACGGGCGGAGAGCTCGAGTAGTCAAAAAAATTTTTTTCGCTTAAAAACCCTCAAAACGTGTCAGAAACACACCCTAGATGATGAAAAGTGCAACCAGAAAGTCAACCGACAACATGCGGGGGGGGTACCAATTTGTCTACGCGTCCCTAGGTAGGGTACTTTTTCATACAAACATCAATGTGCACGGTGCACAAAGTGCGCGGAACAAAAATTGCTCGGTCAGACCTACGGGGCCATAACTCGAATACTAAACGTCGCAGACATGGGTCGTAGAACAATTTAAGCTCGTAGAATCATTCTCTATCCGATCCTGGATAGTGGTTTTTTGACCACTTTTCATCATTTGTGACACCCCGAACTAGGGACAGCTCCCTAGCTTTTTGCAAAAAAGTGCACCGAACGGGCCGGAGAGCTCGAGTAGTCAAAAAATTTTTTTCGCTAAAAACCCTCAAAACGGTCAGAAACACACCATAGTGATGAAAAGTGCAACCAGAAAGTACCAACGACAAATGCGGGGGGATTTTTGGGTACCAATTTGCTCTACGCGCGTCCATAGGTAGGGTACTTTTCATACAAACATCAACTGTGCAGGGTGTGCACAAAGTGCGCGGAAACAAAAATTGCTCGGTCAGACCTACGGCGGGCCATAACTCGAATACTAAAACGTCGCAGACATGGGTCGTAGAACAATTTTAAGCTCGTCTAATCATTCTCTATCCGATTCTGGATAGTGGTTTTTTGACCACTTTTCATCATTTTGTGACACCCCGAACCTAGGGACAGCTCCCTAGCCGTTTTGCAAAAAAGGGCACCGAACGGGCCGGAGAGCTCGAGTAGTCAAAAAAATTTTTTTCGCTTAAAAAACCATCAAAACGTGTAGAACAACACACCCTAGATGATGAAAAGTGCAACCAGAAAGTCAACCGACAACCATGCCCGGGGGGTACCAATTTGCTCTACGCGTCCCTAGGTAGGGTACTTTTTCATACAAACATCAATGTGCACGGTGCACAAAGTGCGCGGAACAAAAATTCTCGGTCAGACCTACGGCGGGCCATAACTCGAATACTAGACGTCGCAGACATGGGTCGTAGAACAATTTTAGCTCGTCTAAGCATTCTCTATCCGATTCCGGATAGTGGTTTTTGACACTTTTCTAATTTTGTGACACCCCGAACCTAGGGACAGCTCCCTAGCTTTTGCAAAAAAAAGTGCACCGAGGGCCGGAGAGCTCGAGTAGTCAAAAAAATTTTTTTCGCCAAAAACCCTCAAAACGTGTCAGAAACACACCACTAGATGATGAAAAGTGCAACCAGAAAGTCAAACCGACAACATGCAGGGGGTACCAATTGCTCTACGCGTCCCTGAGTAGGGTACTTTTCATCAAACATCAATGTGCACGGTGCACAAAAGTGCGCGGACAAAAAATTGCTCGGTCAGACTACGGAGGGCCATAACTCGAATACAAACGTCGCAGACATGGGTCGTCGTAGAACAATT
>NW_024428233.1:0-35301 GCF_017562075.2 Anopheles merus | reverse complement strand
TTTTATCCATCTGGTCCATATCGTCCCACCTTCACTTTTAGGTCGTCCGGGGAAAACCACACACCATCGACGAATCATTTCGGTTTTCCGCCCATTTGCTGTCGTCGACGCTGTCGTGAAGTGACGGAAATAGTAAACGGACTGCAATGAATCTTTAAAGAAAACGTGAAAGCGCTCCAAACACTCTAGCAACCCGCGGATTAATATTACTGTGTAAGAAAGTGCATAGCTTGCACAATTCCAACCGCCAGAAATGCAACCCCTTACCAGTTTCTTACCACCATTTGCTTTTCTATCTCGTTTAAGTATCACCGGCTTGGTCTCGCGGTTGCAAGGAAGCTGTAGTGTTCATTGTCCCTCCGGAACAATGTTGGGCGGGCAAATTTGCTGCAGTGTTGCGAAGTGCGGACGACACCTTGTTCCCGTTTTGTTTCGATTCCTCGTATCGCACGGGAAGATTTATGTATAGAGTATCCGTGACCTTATTTCCTTTACGTTTGCAGATGCCGCCATGGCGGTCATTGCTTGCGACATCAGCAACAAGGGCATTTGAGAAACAAGGACCAAACACCGTCCATCCTAGCTGGTCTTAACCGCGATCGGTTCATGTATGTCACCCTCGACGCATCGCGACGGCTTCCCTAGGTAAACATTATCCATGCCGATAATGATGCGCGGCACTATTCCGCTGTAGGACGAGATTTTAGCCCTTTGAGGTGCGGATACTCCTCGCTCAACTTTTGAACCGACAGCGTCTGGCTGGAAGTTCGAGTTTTTTCAGGGTATGCACCGTTGCAGGTTGTATATCGAAGCACCTTTGCTATAACCGATACTCGCAGCGAAACTCCAAAGAGCTGACTTCGTGCGGGGTCGTGGTTATCAGTCCACTTCAAACTGACTGGGTGCAATTTACCGTCCATACCCAGCTCGTCTATCAGCTCACGATCACGAATGTCGCCGATGAACCTTCATCAAGGAACGCGAAGGTCTTTACCGACCCCTTCTCGCCGTGCACTATTATGGGAACATATCGGAAAAGCGTGTTAGTGTTAGTGATGAAGTGAGTGTTTACCGAGTGTTGCGTGCTATTGCTCGATCTTGGTGTTTCATCACAGTGAAGTAGTGTATGATGGTTTTCCTGGCAGCTCTCTCTTTGGCAACGTGTCCTCACGAAAACATGCACCCCTGTGTGTTCCGAGGCAGGTGCTACACAAGCCATGTTTGTTTACATACGCACGGCGTTCTCGGATCGTGAGTTCACGAAACCTGGCACAATCAGTCAGTGTGGCACGAGTCGTGACAAAGTTTACATGTCCTGGTGACGTGAACATTCAAGTGATGGTGTGCATTGGTGGTTTTCGAGCTGGCTGTGATCGTGATTGTTCAACGTGGAGATTCCTTTCGAAAGGGTTTACTTCCGTGCTCGCGGCAATCGCTATCTCTGTGAACCACTTTCCAAACTCTACGACGGACTTTCTTGGTAATTTCACCTTGTGACGTGCCCACTCTAGGCGTCTTTCTGCTGGTAGTTTTGCAACAAGTTCTTTCAGCAGTGTCACCATTACAATCGTACTCTTTTAGTCCGGAAGCTTTTACTGTTGCACACATTTTGCGCACCGCCTTCCCGAAAGATTGCCAGTGACTCTAACCGCTCCGATCTAACTGGTGGCAGCCTTCTAACTTTTTCCACTAAACTGTCCACTATCAGATCTGGCCGGCCATACTCCGACCGTAGGATGTCTAAAACACGTAGGATGTCCTACGTGGTGATGGCGCGATGGCGAAAGCGGATCGAGGTCATCAACCCTCAACTCCGACGTCGGCTAGCGTCCCTCCGGATTACGACCGGACCATGGCGGTAGAACAAGCCGCTGCAATGGAACGTGAGTATACGCAGTGGAGACGTGCGGTAGAGGACTCCATTAAGGTGCACCGCACCAAATATTTGGCCAGTCATGTGGGGCTGGAGCAGTGGCGATGGCGGCACCATGTAGTGCCAACTCCACGGTTAAGCAACTACCCTCTATACAGAGCGCATTTGTCGATGCATCCTTGACGCCAAGCCAAAAGGCGGCGCGCGGGAAAATACCCCCAAGGAGCTTCCTATATTTTCCGGGACGGTAGAGCAATGGCCGTATTCATAACAGCGTATGACCGATCCACGGCGGCGTGCGGTTTCACCGATGAGGAGAACCTGATTCGCCTCCAACGAGCACTTAAGGGACCGGCATTGGAGTCCGTGGACCATCCCTATTGCTACCTGACGGTTTGGCGGATGTCCCGAAGAGCCCGAAGGCGTTCCCTTCGGCTGTATTTATACCGCTTCGTTTTCTCCCGCCATCGCCCTTTCCGTTAGCAATGGAGGGCACTGTAGCCCTACGGACCTGTGCCGCGGAACCCTACAAAGTCGTATCATGACGAGAAATTGTGTGGTTCTGCCAACGTAAACAAACGACGTTTTCACAACAGTGTGTGTGT
This sequence comes from Anopheles merus, assembly GCF_017562075.2. Lineage (NCBI taxonomy): Eukaryota > Metazoa > Arthropoda > Insecta > Diptera > Culicidae > Anopheles > Anopheles merus. The sequence goes on along the minus strand of NW_024428233.1, from coordinate 32,823 downwards.
CTCGGGGTTCGACAACCCAATTAACAATTCCATAAGGTCAATGTAACGCCAAAGGTGTATATATAAAGTAATATGCTACAATCCCCCCCTTTTTTAAATATTTATTTGTGTATAATCATAATGTGGAAATTCCATATTGCCCTTTATTTGTCCTTTAGGTGTAACATTTATAACGGTAAATGTATCATAGTGAAAAAAGCTAATGGATATGTAGTCACGATGTCTTTACTGGAGGTGGACCACCCGTTTGGATGAACCAGGCTCTGATAGCGTCTTAGGCGAATTGTTACTCGGACCAAGGATGTTATCTGCAGATGAATCTGTCCGCAATAATCCGCTTGAAGAAGCTTCATTATCTTTTTGAGATGTGCGGAGCTTCTCCTGTATTCTTTCCCTGTTTCCTTTGATTTAATAATTGTGTCTGTACCTATGTTATGACGGACGAAATTCTTCGGTACTGAACTCCGTATCTAGTTTGTTCGTTTTCCGTATTCTTTTAGCCAAAACTTCATCCCCTTCTTCGATCGAGCTTTCTTGCGCACCCGTCGCTTATCAGCATATTGTTTCCCTTTCTCTTTTATCAACGTGTCTCTATCTCTTACTTCCGGGTCCTCCTAAAGATGACAATAACGGTAATTTGCCCTTGATCCGTCGAACAAACATGATTTCGCTCCCGGAGATTTTCCCGTAGTCGGATGCTTGGTTGAATGGTATGTTAGTAGGTACTGATATAGTTCCCGACGCCAGTCTCGTCCAAGTTCTTGGGATATACGCAACCGTTTTAGAATTGATCGATTTTGACGTTCGACCTCTCCGTTCGATTGAGGACAATAGGGAATGGTATTCATGAGTTTCGATTGAGGACAATAGGGAATGGTATTTGTTGTGGTCACGAAGTGGAAGGCTCCTACATTCGGCGTTAAGGACGTATGCAGCCACTGAGTGACTGATGAGCGGTTAGCAGACGAGAGAGCGCCAGACGCTCGAGGGACACCGTCGGGAACACAAGGGCTGATCGTGTAATAAAGTATTGTGTATTGTTTATTACGTGTTCGGTGTAAATATAAATTGTATACTCTCGGCCATCCGAACACAACAGTGGCGACGAGGAAAACAAAATAGACTTTTGGGAGTTTTTCGAGTAAAGTTTACATGTTATGCGTGTGTCAGTCATTGCTATAACTCTCGTGCTAGCGTCGCGCGTGTGTATGTGCGTCGTGAGTGATCGTACCGTGTCTCGGGTCGTATTTAATTTGTTTTATCGGGTGTTCTGTGCGTACTGCAACAATGCCTTCGTTACGGAAGCGGAGAAGAATGAACAGCCCAGGAGATCAGCCCCCATCGGAAGAGCAGCGTCGAGCATCGCAAAATTGGTACAGCGTTCCCGGTGCAGCAATATGCCGCAGCAGCCGCAGCAGCCATCATTAGTAGCAGTGCCACCAAATCTACAAAGTGCAATGCCCTCAGCATACCAGAATCCAGCGCCATCGCAGAATTTTGTTGAAGGGTCATCGCACCAAGCAGCGTCATCGCACCAAGCAGCGTCATCGCACCAAGCAACGTCATTGCACCAAGCAGCGTCATCGCACCAAGCAGCGTCATCGCACCAAGCAACGTCATCGCACCAAGCAGCGTCATCGGAGCAAATGATGCAACTGATCATTTAATGCAGAAACAGATAAGCCAACTCACATTAATGCAAAATAATTCGGCAATTGCCAAGCCCCCAGAAAATGTATTAACTTCCGCACCTTTTGCAGAGCAAATACTCGATCTTTATCGCACCACATAAAGGAGTTCCACTACGAGGAGGAAGCAAAAATGACCTTTGCTTCGTGGTTTGCTCGATATGAGGATTTGTTTGAACGAGATGCTTCAAGGTTGGATGATAGCGCAAAAGTGCGGCTCCTCATAAGAAAACTGGGCGCAGCAGAATATGAAAGATATACCAATTTCATATTGCCAAAGAGTTGTCGTGATTTTTCGTTCAGCGAAACGATAAAAAAGCTGTCATCGTTATTCGGAGTGAAAGAGTCATTGTTGCATAGGCGTTATAAATGCTTGAACCTAATGAAACGACGTAGCGAAGATTATCTGGCATATTCTTGTCGTGTGAATCGATCTGTGTAGATTTTGAAATTGGAAAATTAACTGAGGAACAATTCAAGTGTCTGATATACGTATGCGGACTGCGGGACGAAGAAGACGTCGAGATTCGAACACGTCTACTTGGAAAGATCGACGACCGAAACGACACAACACTGGAAAGTTTAACAGCAGACTGCCAGCGTATTTTGAACTTAAAAAAGACAGTGCTATGATCGAGAAAGCAGCAACCGAACAAGTTTTCGCTGTGCAAAAGAAAACTGACGAACCAAAGTTTTCTGAGCGCCAAAATTTCCAGAGCAGAAAGCACGAATATAAGCGTCCTCAAACCCTACCTGGGAAAAAATGCTGGCTTTGTGGAAAAAATCATTGGGCGCGTGATTGTCCTTTTAAGTCGAATGTGTGTCGTGTCTGTAAGAAAAAGGGTCATAGAGACGGTTACTGTCCAAACCGAAACGTTATTCAGATAGTCCAACATACAGAAACAAGTTTTCATCACGAGTGGTTTCGGTGAATACAACGAATGTTCAGCAAAGGCGAAAATATATCAATATTTTATAAATAATGTAAGCACTCGATTGCAGTTCGACACAGGATCTGATATAACGATCATTAATCGAAACGTATGGCAACGTCTTGGAAAGCCTGAACTAAAACGAACAGTTAGCGCAAGAACAGCATCAGGAAGCGGACTCTTTCTGTTAGGAGAGTTTGAAGCGAATGTTACCATCGGAAGCGTAACTCATGTGGCTTCTTTAAGAGTAGCACAGGCAGACATACTATTGCTCGGAACAGACTTAATAGACCTGTTCGCACTTGGTTCTACCCCCAGGATGGATGCTTTTTGTAGGCATATCTCATCTGAGGATTACTCTAAGACGGTTGAGCGGAGATTTCAAGAGGTCTTCAACGGCATGGGTCTGTGCACAAAGGCTAGTGTAAAACTGCAGCTGAAGGAAAACGTTCGTCCAGTATTTTGCCAAAGCGACCGGTAGCTTATGCAGTACAGGAGTTAGTCGACAAGGAACTCGATCGACTAGAGCAGATGAGCAAATATCTCCAACGGATTACTCTGAATGGGCAGCACCTATCGTCGTCGTCCGCAAGGCAAACGGCAGCATTCGGCTTTGCGGGGACTACTCAACTGGACTAAATGACGCGTTGCAGCAACATGAGTATCCTTTACCATTACCTGAAGATATCTTCGCTAGACTATCGCAATGCAAAATATTTAGCAAAATTGATCTATCCGATGCTTTCTTACAGGTAGAAATCGACCCTGCCTACCGATCTTTACTCACCATCAATACGCATCGAGGTTTATTCACCTACAATAGATTGCCGCCTGGTATTAAGATTGCTCCAGCAGCGTTCCAGCAGCTTATCGACACAATGCTGGCTGGTGTAAAAGGAGTGTCATGTTACATGGACGACATCATTGTCGGAGGAGAGCCACTGAACAAGAGCATGAAGCAAATTTAATGGCAGTTTTGAAAAGAATTCAAGAGTATGGATTCAGCATTCGATCGGAAAAATGCGCTTTTAAGGTTCAGCAACTAAATATTTGGGTTACATCATCGACACCCACGGATTGCGCCCCGATCCAGCGAAGATCGATGTCATAAAAAGGCTTCCAGAACCAACAGATGTGAGCGGCGTCCGATCCTTTCTAGGAGCCATAAATTATTATGCCAGATTTGTCCCAAACATGAGAGAGTTGCGATATCCACTGGATAACTTATTGAAGACAAATGCACAGTTTCGATGGACCGCCGATTGTAAAAGAGCGTTTGAAAGATTTAAATCCTTGCTATCATCGAACTTGTTGTTAACGCATTATGATCCAAGGCATAAAATAATAGTATCGGCAGATGCATCATCAATAGGTATTGGTGCCACTATTAGCCACATTTTTCCCAATGGTACCATACGTGTGGTTCAACACGCCTCTAGAGCACTTACAAAAACGGAAGAAGGATATAGCCAAATAGATCGTGAAGGACTGGCAATCATCTTCGCGGTAACGAAATTCCACAAGATGATATTTGGAAGGCGTTTCCAGCTTCAGACAGATCATCGTCTACTACTGCGGATCTTTGGGTCGAAAAAAGGGATCCCAGTCTACACTGCCAACCGCTTGCAGCGTTTTGCGCTCACGCTATTGTCATACGATTTCGGCATTGAATATGTACGCACCGAATCATTCGGAAATGCCGATGTACTCTCCAGGCTAATTAACAAGCATGATAAACCGGATGAGGATTGTGTAATCGCTTCTGTTGCACTAGAGATGGATGTAAAGTCTATGCAACAAGCGCTTTAGTTACGTTTCCCTTGAGTTTTAGAGAGGTCGCTCGAGAAACGAATCGTGATCCTATAGCAAGGAAGTTGCATTACTACATAAAAAACGGGTGGCCACGTAACATTGCCCTTGGCGCAGATTCATCTCGTTATCACAGCAGGAAGGAAGACTATTCAACGGTGGAAGGATGTATTTTGGTCGGAGAGAGAGTGTCAAGCAATGTCTGTCCCAGCTTCATCGAGGACATCCTGGTATCCAGCGCATGAAGGCGATTGCGCGTAGCTATGTGTTTTGGCCGTCGTTAAATGAAGACATCATCGATCTCGTCAGTAATTGCCATTCATGTGCTCTGGCAGCAAAATCTCCTGCTCATGCTGATCCTTTGCCGTGGCCGAAGACAACAACGCCATGGGAGCGTGTCCATGTGGACTACGCGGGCCCAATAGAGGGAGACTATTTTTTGGTAGTAGTCGATGCGCATACTAAGTGGCCAGAGATCATCCGGACGGCTAGTATCACAGCCCGCATAACCGTTAGCATCTTGAGAGGGTTGTTCGCGCGTTTCGGTATGCCCACGACACTGGTGAGCGACAATGGCACACAATTCACCAGCGGTGAGTTTCAGAGTTCTGTTTGAGTAATGGTGTGCATCACATTACGTCTGCCCCGTTTCATCCGCAATCAAACGGGCAGGCAGAAAGATTCGTAGATACGTTTAAGCGCTCGTTAACCAAGATAAGAGTAGGAGGAGCACCGCTGCAGGAAGCACTGGACCTATTCCTACAGACATATCGAACCACGCCAAACCCTCAGTTAGAGCAAAACAAAACACCTGCTGAAGTTATGTTTGGACGACCTATACGAACGTGTTTTGATTTACTCCGTCCCCCAAGGAAAATTCAACATGATTTTAGAGAAGGGAATGAAAGATCGTTCGAGCGTGATGACCTTGTCTATGCTAAGGCGTATAGTAGGAACAATTGGCATTGGGTTCCAGGAAGAGTGATTCGGAAACGTGGAAATGTTACCTACGAGGTACTGACTGGTCATCGCAGCGTCATTAGACACATTAATCAACTGAAAAGGCGTGGACCATTAAACAGCCAGGGTCCATGACGGAACGTTTCAATCCATTACCGTTGGATGTATTATTGGATTCCTGGAGCATACCCGTTACACCATCAGTGCTCCCAGATGTTTATCCAACACATCTTGCACCGCCAGTGGCGACTCCAACTGAGCCGCCATCTCTTCCCCCACATCGATCCATTCCTCAGCATCAACGTTCACCACGTCGCTCTTCTCGGTCTAGAAGAGCTCCACGTCGGTTCGATCCGTACCTACGCTATTAAAAAGGGGGAGATGTTGTGGTCACGAAGTGGAAGGCTCCCTACATTCGGCGTTAAGGACGTATGCAGCCACTGAGTGACTGATGAGCGGTTAGCAGACGAGAGAGCGCCAGACGCTCGTGGGACACCGTCGGGAACACAAGGGCTGATCGTGTAATAAAGTATTGTGTATTGTTTATTACGTGTTCGGTGTAAATATAAATTGTATACTCTCGGCCATCCGAACACAACAGTATTCATGAGTTTAATACCATTCGCCTCACTAAACTCCTTCCATTCCGTATATTCTTTGCTAAGTTGTGGCGCGTTGTCAGCTTTCAGTGCAATTGGAATGCCGTACCGACTAAACATTGTTGAAAGTTTTTATAACATCGCTGGTAGTTGTGGTTTCCATTTCACACACTTGCATGAATCGGCTGTAGCAATCGATTACTACTAGGAGATGTTGTCCTTCTGGGAGAGGACCGAGAAAATCTAAGGCAATTGTGTGCCAAGGAGAAAACAGATAATTTATTTCGTTGTAAGGGTTCCGGAGGTGCTGCTGCCTCTACAAGTGTACAGCCTCGGCAATTCTTAACAAATTGTTCCACCTGTCCATCCATCTTTGGCCACCAAACATGAGATCTTAGATGATTTTTCATCATAGTGATGCCTGGGTGTCCCTCATGGCCCGTTTTCAGCACATTATCCCTTAAAGCTAATGGTACGACAATTCGATCTCCTCTAAGAAGAACTCCTCCTAGTTCACATAATTCATTGTCAATCACACGGTACTCGATAGGTAGCTCTTGTGTTTTTCCCGTGTTCAATAACGTTAATACTTCTTGAATTTCTACGTCTTGTCTACTTTCTGTTTCTATATCACGCCAGTTCAACGCTGAAGAATTTGCCGCATGAGTAGCCACTTCTCTTACGAATATTTCTTCTGATGCATCGAATGGTATCGCATTTTGTACTGGAAGCCGAGGTAATGCATCAGCTACATTATCTTTCCCTGACATAAACACGATCCTATAGTCGAATGCTTGTAAACGCAATACCCATCTTTCTATGCGCGCACACGGTTTTGATCTTTTCGAGAAGAGATAGTTTAATGCCTTACAATCCGTGAATATGTCAAATTCTTTACCTAGTAAATAATATTGGAAACGTTCAACACCCCAAATAATACCTAGTGCTTCCTTTTCAGTCTGGCAGTAACGATGTTCTGTGTCCGTTAATGCTTTGGAAGCGAAGCTGATAACACGATGTTTGTCACTATTATCGAACTGAATAAGGATAGCGCCCAATCCATGCGGACTAGCGTCGGTCATTATGGCAGTTCGGTCCTCGACTTTATAAAATCCCAAGTTATCAATATTCCCCATTGCTTTCTTTATGGCATTGAATGCTTTTGCGTGTTCTTCTGTCCATCCAAATCTGGTGTCCTTATGTAGCAATCACCGTAAGGGTTCATCGAGGGTGGCTAGCATCGGTACGAACTTATTCATGTAATTTGCCAACCCAAGAAAACTACGAACTTCTGTTTCACATCGCGGTTCACGGAACGATAGAATAGTTCCAATTTTGTTTCTTGATGGCATAATTCCCTCTTGATTAAGACTGTGTCCTAAAAATTCTATATCCGATACTCGCAATTGGCATTTCTCCCAGTTCAATTCTATTCCACGGTTTTTTAATCGACTAAGAACCTGCATATGATAGAAAAGACCCATTTATTCAATAGATTTGTTACATTCAATTCAATTCAAACATTCCATTACCTTATTCAACCTTTTATCATGCTCCTGCAAATTTTGACCTTCAATTAGCACGTCATCGAGATACCAAATTGTTCCTTCGCAACCAGATAGAGTCTCATCCATCGCCTTTTGAAATAACTCTGGAGCAGTCACCAAACCGAACGGCAGCCGCTTGAAACGGTACAACCCTCGTCGGGTTATGAAAGTTGTCACGTCTCGCGAATCCTCAAGACACAAACGAGGCTCTCCGTTTGACTTTCCCACTACGACCAATGGCGAAACCCTTGTCGTCGGGCCTGTCTTTATCTCGATTATATCCCTTTTTAACAATCCATCTAACTTCCGATCTACTGACTCCTCCAAAGGTATCGGAATTCGTCGCATTGACTGATAGACCGGGATGATCTGTGGATTCATCTTGATTTTTGCTGTTATGCCCTTCATTTTTGGAAACGGATCTACTTGCACTCTGTTTATGTCTAGCCCGACTTTCAAAATACCTAGTTGCTTAGCCGTCTTGTCACCCAGTAAGCAACGTTGTCCTTTTTCTACCACAAAAAACTCCGCTTGAATGCGTTGGCCCCCTACAGCAACCTCCGCAACAAAAGTGCCTAATATTGTGAGTGGTTTTTTGCTTCCGTATGCCCTCAAGATCTTCGAACTTCGTTTCGTTGATGAAACTACCGCTATGTTCCGATTTTTTAATTCCTCCCACATTTCACTAGGAATTAAATTGGCATCAGCGCCTGAATCGACCATCATTTCAAGAGAAACTCCTCCAAGCATACAAGATATTACGTTTGACTCATTCCCTGAATAGAATGCATAATACACTTTCGAACTATGTGTTTCCTCCTCAGTTTTCGGTTGTTTTGCCTCTGATGATTCGTCAATTGCTCTTATTTGACGTTTAGTCGGACCCTTCTCCATAAACTTTCGGCACATTTGTTCAAAATGACCAAGTTTCTTACAATTTCTACATTCCTTCCCGCGAGCAGGGCAATTGAAAGATGCCGCAAAGTGTCCTACACGTCCGCAATTGAAACAAGCCTTTTCATTACGCCTGTTTTCAACTTGTCTGGATCCCTTATATTCCGCTCTGGGATTTCCTTTTCTTCCGCCGTGCTCGATTTTAAACACTTTTTCAGATGATGGTCCAGCTGCCATTTCAGCTGTTTGATTATCTATGCTCTCTTGCGCAACTCCCATGTCTTCGATTTCCGAAAACTTCAAATTTTTCTGCAAAATTTTCCGTCGGACTTCATTGGAAGAACATCCTTGAACTACTGCATCTGTTAAGTATATGTCCCGCAGTGTTGAAGCTACTTCTTTACTGTACTTGTCAAATCCACACTGAGATGCCTGTTGTTTTAAACGAATCAAATATTCCGCAAAACGTTCACCTGGTTTTTGTTTCATCATTCGCAGGTTGCGTCTCTCCGTTGTAGCTTGATACTGCGGTCCGAAAAACTCATCCAGTTTTTCAACTGCCTGGTCATACCAGCGCGGTTCCAACATAACCAAAGACACATGATCATGATCTTTTAAATTTTTAAACACTCTCGGTAGTGCCGGTCCTCCGAGATGTAGTAGTTTTGCTTTTTTCTCCGTTTGGTCCGTTACGTTGTACGCTGCAAAGTAGCATTCCAACGCTTCCTTCCAAATTTTCCATTCTGTTGCGAGTTTAGCAGTTTCGATTTTATCGCACAGCAACATTGGTACTGGTCGCATTTCTTGCATCTACAAGAACAAAAACAAACAAAAACACAAAACTAAATAAATCTTGTGTTCATCAACCAGAAACTTAGTTACTGGTGTCCAGATCAGTCTTAACATCAACTGTTAAATCAATCTGCAACCACAAATATCTTTCCTCTTCTCGAGTGCTACCAACTCTAATCATTCTATAACCCACATATTCCTAAGATTCTATCCATCGTCTCTGTATTTCCTGAGAAAACTTCCCGAACATTCCCGAAATTACCGTAGCATGGAGAAATTTACTATCAATTTCTAATACTGGGAATAGCCTTTTTTTTTTTAGCTCCTTGCGCCTGTAATAAACATGGAGAATTCTTTTACAATTCTCGCACCTATGCTGGAGAAATGCATTCATTTCTGCCAACCTCCTTTTTTTCATGGAGAATTCTCTTACAATTCACGCATTTTTCTTGAGAAATCCATTGATTTCCGCCAACCTCCGTTTTCAAACCATGGAGAATTCTCTTACTATTCTCGCTCTTGTCCTGGAGAAATCCAATGATTTCCGCCAACCTCCTTTGCACAAACATGGAGAATTTTGAACCAATTCTCGCACTACTTGTGGAGAAATCCATTGATTTCCGCCAACCTCCTTTGAGCAACCCTGGAGAATTCTAATTCAATTCTCGCACATTTCCTGGAAAACTATTAGTTTTCGCCACTTCATGTTGGTAAAAATGACGCTTTACCTAATGATGCTGCTCATTTTAACTTTTCACAATAGAATAATCCATATTATTCCAACCTTTCCACGATGGGTTCGATGACATTTTGTGTGTTAGCGAAAACGACGCTTCGCATAACCACACTTTTTTTCCCGCTTATTGTTCCAAACTTGTCCATTACGGTTACAGCTTCATTATACACTATTTCACGTATAAAACTCTTAACTTTATTCACTTTAGGAGAAAATTATATATTCCTCACCTTTTTTCCTTGTTTTCTGCGTTAAATTCCAAAATCCTCGTCGCCAGATTGTAGTAGCGTGTCCGCTGCTGTCGGTCGTCGTACATGAATCATCTTGTCAGTCGTGTCTTCGTGCGTCTCGTCTGTGTGTGTGTCTCGGGGTTCGACAACCCAAATAACAATTCCATAAGGTCAATGTAACGCCAAAGGTGTATATATAAAGTAATATGCTACAATCCCCCCCTTTTTATAAATATTTATTTGTGTATAATCATAATGTGGAAATTCCATATTGCCCTTTATTTGTCCTTTAGGTGTAACATTTATAACGGTAAATGTATCATAGTGAAAAAAGCTAATATGATATGTAGTCACGATGTCTTACTGGAGGTTGGACCACCCGTTTGGATGAACCAGGCTCTGATAGCGTCTTAGGCGAATTGTTACTCGGACCAAGGATGTTATCTGCAGATGAATCTGTCCGCAATAATCCGCTTGAAGAAGCTTCATTTATCTTTTTGAGATGTGCGGAGCTTCTCCTGTATTCTTTCCCTGTTTCCTTTGATTTAATAATTGTGTCTGTACCTATGTTATGACGGACGATAAATTCTTCGGTACTGAACTCCGTATCTAGTTTGTTCGTTTTCCGTATTCTTTTAGCCAAAACTTCATCCCCTTCTTCGATCGAGCTTTCTTGCGCACCCCGTCGCTTATCAGCATATTGTTTCCCTTTCTCTTTTATCAACGTGTCTCTATCTCTTACTTCCGGGTCCTCCTGAAAAGATGACAATAACGGTAATTTGCCCTTGATCCGTCGAACAAACATGATTTCTCCCGGAGATTTTCCCGTAGTCGGATGCTTGGTTGAATGATATGTTAGTAGGTACTGATATAGTTCCCGACGCCAGTCTCGTCCAAGTTCTTGGGATATACGCAACCGTTTTAGAATTGATCGATTTTGACGTTCGACCTCTCCGTTCGATTGAGGACAATAGGGAATGGTATTCATGAGTTTAATACCATTCGCCTCACTAAACTCCTTCCATTCCGTATATTCTTTGCTAAGTTGTGGCGCGTTGTCAGCTTTCAGTGCAATTGGAATGCCGTACCGACTAAACATTGTTGAAAGTTCTTTTATAACATCGCTGGTAGTTGTGGTTTCCATTTCACACACTTGCATGAATCGGCTGTAGCAATCGATTACTACTAGGAGATGTTGTCCTTCTGGGAGAGGACCGAGAAAATCTAAGGCAATTGTGTGCCAAGGAGAAACAGATAATTTATTTCGTTGTAAGGGTTCCGGAGGTGCTGCTGCCTCTACAAGTGTACAGCCTCGGCAATTCTTAACAAATTGTTCCACCTGTCCATCCATCTTTGGCCACCAAACATGAGATCTTAGATGATTTTTCATCATAGTGATGCCTGGGTGTCCCTCATGGCCTGTTTTCAGCACATTATCCCTTAAAGCTAATGGTACGACAATTCGATCTCCTCTAAGAAGAACTCCTCCTAGTTCACATAATTCATTGTCAATCACACGGTACTCGATAGGTAGCTCTTGTGTTTTTCCCGTGTTCAATAACGTTAATACTTCTTGAATTTCTACGTCTTGTCTACTTTCTGTTTCTATATCACGCCAGTTCAACGCTGAAGAATTTGCCGCATGAGTAGCCACTTCTCTTACGAATATTTCTTCTGATGCATCGAATGGTATCGCATTTTGTACTGGAAGCCGAGGTAATGCATCAGCTACATTATCTTTCCCTGACATAAACACGATCCTATAGTCGAATGCTTGTAAACGCAATACCCATCTTTCTATGCGCGCACACGGTTTTGATCTTTTCGAGAATAGATAGTTTAATGCCTTACAATCCGTGAATATGTCAAATTCTTTACCTAGTAAATAATATTGGAAACGTTCAACACCCCAAATAATACCTAGTGCTTCCTTTTCAGTCTGGCAGTAACGATGTTCTGTGTCCGTTAATGCTTTGGAAGCGAAGCTGATAACACGATGTTTGTCACTATTATCGAACTGAATAAGGATAGCGCCCAATCCATGCGGACTAGCGTCGGTCATTATGGCAGTTCGGTCCTCGACTTTATAAAATCCCAAGTTATCAATATTCCCCATTGCTTTCTTTATGGCATTGAATGCTTTTGCGTGTTCTTCTGTCCATCCAAATCTGGTGTCCTTATGTAGCAATCACCGTAAGGGTTCATCGAGGGTGGCTAGCATCGGTACGAACTTATTCATGTAATTTGCCAACCCAAGAAAACTACGAACTTCTGTTTCACATCGCGGTTCACGGAACGATAGAATAGTTCCAATTTTGTTTCTTGATGGCATAATTCCCTCTTGATTAAGACTGTGTCCTAAAAATTCTATATCCGATACTCGCAATTGGCATTTCTCCCAGTTCAATTCTATTCCACGGTTTTTTAATCGACTAAGAACCTGCATATGATAGAAAAGACCCATTTATTCAATAGATTTGTTACATTCAATTCAATTCAAACATTCCATTACCTTATTCAACCTTTTATCATGCTCCTGCAAATTTTGACCTTCAATTAGCACGTCATCGAGATACCAAATTGTTCCTTCGCAACCAGATAGAGTCTCATCCATCGCCTTTTGAAATAACTCTGGAGCAGTCACCAAACCGAACGGCAGCCGCTTGAAACGGTACAACCCTCGTCGGGTTATGAAAGTTGTCACGTCTCGCGAATCCTCAAGACACAAACGAGGCTCTCCGTTTGACTTTCCCACTACGACCAATGGCGAAACCCATGTCGTCGGGCCTGTCTTTATCTCGATTATATCCCTTTTTAACAATCCATCTAACTTCCGATCTACTGACTCCTCCAAAGGTATCGGAATTCGTCGCATTGGCTGATAGACCGGGATGATCTGTGGATTCATCTTGATTTTTGCTGTTATGCCCTTCATTTTTGGAAACGGATCTACTTGCACTCTGTTTATGTCTAGCCCGACTTTCAAAATACCTAGTTGCTTAGCCGTCTTGTCACCCAGTAAGCAACGTTGTCCTTTTTCTACCACAAAAAACTCCGCTTGAATGCGTTGGCCCCCTACAGCAACCTCCGCAACAAAAGTGCCTAATATTGTGAGTGGTTTTTTGCTTCCGTATGCCCTCAAGATCTTCGAACTTCGTTTCGTTGATGAAACTACCGCTATGTTCCGATTTTTTAATTCCTCCCACATTTCACTAGGAATTAAATTGGCATCAGCGCCTGAATCGACCATCATTTCAAGAGAAACTCCTCCAAGCATACAAGATATTACGTTTGACTCATTCCCTGAATAGAATGCATAATACACTTTCGAACTATGTGTTTCCTCCTCAGTTTTCGGTTGTTTTGCCTCTGATGATTCGTCAATTGCTCTTATTTGACGTTTAGTCGGACCCTTCTCCATAAACTTTCGGCACATTTGTTCAAAATGACCAAGTTTCTTACAATTTCTACATTCCTTCCCGCGAGCAGGGCAATTGAAAGATGCCGCAAAGTGTCCTACACGTCCGCAATTGAAACAAGCCTTTTCATTACGCCTGTTTTCAACTTGTCTGGATCCCTTATATTCCGCTCTGGGATTTCCTTTTCTTCCGCCGTGCTCGATTTTAAACACTTTTTCAGATGATGGTCCAGCTGCCATTTCAGCTGTTTGATTATCTATGCTCTCTTGCGCAACTCCCATGTCTTCGATTTCCGAAAACTTCAAATTTTTCTGCAAAATTTTCCGTCGGACTTCATTGGAAGAACATCCTTGAACTACTGCATCTGTTAAGTATATGTCCCGCAGTGTTGAAGCTACTTCTTTACTGTACTTGTCAAATCCACACTGAGATGCCTGTTGTTTTAAACGAATCAAATATTCCGCAAAACGTTCACCTGGTTTTTGTTTCATCATTCGCAGGTTGCGTCTCTCCGTTGTAGCTTGATACTGCGGTCCGAAAAACTCATCCAGTTTTTCAACTGCCTGGTCATACCAGCGCGGTTCCAACATAACCAAAGACACATGATCATGATCTTTTAAATTTTTAAACACTCTCGGTAGTGCCGGTCCTCCGAGATGTAGTAGTTTTGCTTTTTTCTCCGTTTGGTCCGTTACGTTGTACGCTGCAAAGTAGCATTCCAACGCTTCCTTCCAAATTTTCCATTCTGTTGCGAGTTTAGCAGTTTCGATTTTATCGCACAGCAACATTGGTACTGGTCGCATTTCTTGCATCTACAAGAACAAAAACAAATAAAAACACAAAACTAAATAAATCTTGTGTTCATCAACCAGAAACTTAGTTACTGGTGTCCAGATCAGTCTTAACATCAACTGTTAAATCAATCTGCAACCACAAATATCTTTCCTCTTCTCGAGTGCTACCAACTCGAATCATTCTATAACCCACATATTCCTAAGATTCTATCCATCGTCTCTGTATTTCCTGAGAAAACTTCCCGAACATTCCCGAAATTACCGTAGCATGGAGAAATTTACTATCAATTTCTAACACTGGGAATAGCCATTTTTTTTTTAGCTCCTTGCGCCTGTAATAAACATGGAGAATTCTTTTACAATTCTCGCACCTATGCTGGAGAAATGCATTCATTTCTGCCAACCTCCTTTTTTTCATGGAGAATTCTCTTACAATTCACGCATTTTTCTGGAGAAATCCATTGATTTCCGCCAACCTCCGTTTTCAAACCATGGAGAATTCTCTTACAATTCTCGCTCTTGTCCTGGAGAAATCCAATGATTTCCGCCAACCTCCTTTGCACAAACATGGAGAATTTTGAACCAATTCTCGCACTACTTGTGGAGAAATCCATTGATTTCCGCCAACCTCCTTTGAGCAACCCTGGAGAATTCTAATTCAATTCTCGCACATTTCCTGGAAAACTATTAGTTTTCGCCACTTCATGTTGGTAAAAATGACGCTTTACCTAATGATGCTGCTCATTTTAACTTTTCACAATAGAATAATCCATATTATTCCAACCTTTCCACGATGGGTTCGATGACATTTTGTGTGTTAGCGAAAACGACGCTTCGCATAACCACACTTTTTTTCCCGCTTATTGTTCCAAACTTGTCCATTACGGTTACAGCTTCATTATACACTATTTCACGTATAAAACTCTTAACTTTATTCACTTTAGGAGAAAATTATATATTCCTCACCTTTTTTCCTTGTTTTCTGCGTTAAATTCCAAAATCCTCGTCGCCAGATTGTAGTAGCGTGTCCGCTGCTGTCGGTCGTCGTACATGAATCATCTTGTCAGTCGTGTCTTCGTGCGTCTCGTCTGTGTGTGTGTCTCGGGGTTCGACAACCCAAATAACAATTCCATAAGGTCAATGTAACGCCAAAGGTGTATATATAAAGTAATATGCTACAATCCCCCCCTTTTTATAAATATTTATTTGTGTATAATCATAATGTGGAAATTCCATATTGCCCTTTATTTGTCCTTTAGGTGTAACATTTATAACGGTAAATGTATCATAGTGAAAAAAGCTAATATGATATGTAGTCACGATGTCTTACTGGAGGTTGGACCACCCGTTTGGATGAACCAGGCTCTGATAGCGTCTTAGGCGAATTGTTACTCGGACCAAGGATGTTATCTGCAGATGAATCTGTCCACAATAATCCGCTTGAAGAAGCTTCATTTATCTTTTTGAGATGTGCGGAGCTTCTCCTGTATTCTTTCCCTGTTTCCTTTGATTTAATAATTGTGTCTGTACCTATGTTATGACGGACGATAAATTCTTCGGTACTGAACTCCGTATCTAGTTTGTTCGTTTTCCGTATTCTTTTAGCCAAAACTTCATCCCCTTCTTCGATCGAGCTTTCTTGCGCACCCCGTCGCTTATCAGCATATTGTTTCCCTTTCTCTTTTATCAACGTGTCTCTATCTCTTACTTCCGGGTCCTCCTGAAAAGATGACAATAACGGTAATTTGCCCTTGATCCGTCGAACAAACATGATTTCTCCCGGAGATTTTCCCGTAGTCGGATGCTTGGTTGAATGGTATGTTAGTAGGTACTGATATAGTTCCCGACGCCAGTCTCGTCCAAGTTCTTGGGATATACGCAACCGTTTTAGAATTGATCGATTTTGACGTTCGACCTCTCCGTTCGATTGAGGACAATAGGGAATGGTATTCATGAGTTTAATACCATTCGCCTCACTAAACTCCTTCCATTCCGTATATTCTTTGCTAAGTTGTGGCGCGTTGTCAGCTTTCAGTGCAATTGGAATGCCGTACCGACTAAACATTGTTGAAAGTTCTTTTATAACATCGCTGGTAGTTGTGGTTTCCATTTCACACACTTGCATGAATCGGCTGTAGCAATCGATTACTACTAGGAGATGTTGTCCTTCTGGGAGAGGACCGAGAAAATCTAAGGCAATTGTGTGCCAAGGAGAAACAGATAATTTATTTCGTTGTAAGGGTTCCGGAGGTGCTGCTGCCTCTACAAGTGTACAGCCTCGGCAATTCTTAACAAATTGTTCCACCTGTCCATCCATCTTTGGCCACCAAACATGAGATCTTAGATGATTTTTCATCATAGTGATGCCTGGGTGTCCCTCATGGCCCGTTTTCAGCACATTATCCCTTAAAGCTAATGGTACGACAATTCGATCTCCTCTAAGAAGAACTCCTCCTAGTTCACATAATTCATTGTCAATCACACGGTACTCGATAGGTAGCTCTTGTGTTTTTCCCGTGTTCAATAACGTTAATACTTCTTGAATTTCTACGTCTTGTCTACTTTCTGTTTCTATATCACGCCAGTTCAACGCTGAAGAATTTGCCGCATGAGTAGCCACTTCTCTTACGAATATTTCTTCTGATGGATCGAATGGTATCGCATTTTGTACTGGAAGCCGAGGTAATGCATCAGCTACATTATCTTTCCCTGACATAAACACGATCCTATAGTCGAATGCTTGTAAACGCAATACCCATCTTTCTATGCGCGCACACGGTTTTGATCTTTTCGAGAAGAGATAGTTTAATGCCTTACAATCCGTGAATATGTCAAATTCTTTACCTAGTAAATAATATTGGAAACGTTCAACACCCCAAATAATACCTAGTGCTTCCTTTTCAGTCTGGCAGTAACGATGTTCTGTGTCCGTTAATGCTTTGGAAGCGAAGCTGATAACACGATGTTTGTCACTATTATCGAACTGAATAAGGATAGCGCCCAATCCATGCGGACTAGCGTCGGTCATTATGGCAGTTCGGTCCTCGACTTTATAAAATCCCAAGTTATCAATATTCCCCATTGCTTTCTTTATGGCATTGAATGCTTTTGCGTGTTCTTCTGTCCATCCAAATCTGGTGTCCTTATGTAGCAATCACCGTAAGGGTTCATCGAGGGTGGCTAGCATCGGTACGAACTTATTCATGTAATTTGCCAACCCAAGAAAACTACGAACTTCTGTTTCACATCGCGGTTCACGGAACGATAGAATAGTTCCAATTTTGTTTCTTGATGGCATAATTCCCTCTTGATTAAGACTGTGTCCTAAAAATTCTATATCCGATACTCGCAATTGGCATTTCTCCCAGTTCAATTCTATTCCACGGTTTTTTAATCGACTAAGAACCTGCATATGATAGAAAAGACCCATTTATTCAATAGATTTGTTACATTCAATTCAATTCAAACATTCCATTACCTTATTCAACCTTTTATCATGCTCCTGCAAATTTTGACCTTCAATTAGCACGTCATCGAGATACCAAATTGTTCCTTCGCAACCAGATAGAGTCTCATCCATCGCCTTTTGAAATAACTCTGGAGCAGTCACCAAACCGAACGGCAGCCGCTTGAAACGGTACAACCCTCGTCGGGTTATGAAAGTTGTCACGTCTCGCGAATCCTCAAGACACAAACGAGGCTCTCCGTTTGACTTTCCCACTACGACCAATGGCGAAACCCTTGTCGTCGGGCCTGTCTTTATCTCGATTATATCCCTTTTTAACAATCCATCTAACTTCCGATCTACTGACTCCTCCAAAGGTATCGGAATTCGTCGCATTGGCTGATAGACCGGGATGATCTGTGGATTCATCTTGATTTTTGCTGTTATGCCCTTCATTTTTGGAAACGGATCTACTTGCACTCTGTTTATGTCTAGCCCGACTTTCAAAATACCTAGTTGCTTAGCCGTCTTGTCACCCAGTAAGCAACGTTGTCCTTTTTCTACCACAAAAAACTCCGCTTGAATGCGTTGGCCCCCTACAGCAACCTCCGCAACAAAAGTGCCTAATATTGTGAGTGGTTTTTTGCTTCCGTATGCCCTCAAGATCTTCGAACTTCGTTTCGTTGATGAAACTACCGCTATGTTCCGATTTTTTAATTCCTCCCACATTTCACTAGGAATTAAATTGGCATCAGCGCCTGAATCGACCATCATTTCAAGAGAAACTCCTCCAAGCATACAAGATATTACGTTTGACTCATTCCCTGAATAGAATGCATAATAAACTTCGAACTATGTGTTTCCTCCTCAGTTTTCGGTTGTTTTGCCTCTGATGATTCGTCAATTGCTCTTATTTGACGTTTAGTCGGACCCTTCTCCATAAACTTTCGGCACATTTGTTCAAAATGACCAAGTTTCTTACAATTTCTACATTCCTTCCCGCGAGCAGGGCAATTGAAAGATGCCGCAAAGTGTCCTACACGTCCGCAATTGAAACAAGCCTTTTCATTACGCCTGTTTTCAACTTGTCTGGATCCCTTATATTCCGCTCTGGGATTTCCTTTTCTTCCGCCGTGCTCGATTTTAAACACTTTTTCAGATGATGGTCCAGCTGCCATTTCAGCTGTTTGATTATCTATGCTCTCTTGCGCAACTCCCATGTCTTCGATTTCCGAAAACTTCAAATTTTTCTGCAAAATTTTCCGTCGGACTTCATTGGAAGAACATCCTTGAACTACTGCATCTGTTAAGTATATGTCCCGCAGTGTTGAAGCTACTTCTTTACTGTACTTGTCAAATCCACACTGAGATGCCTGTTGTTTTAAACGAATCAAATATTCCGCAAAACGTTCACCTGGTTTTTGTTTCATCATTCGCAGGTTGCGTCTCTCCGTTGTAGCTTGATACTGCGGTCCGAAAAACTCATCCAGTTTTTCAACTGCCTGGTCATACCAGCGCGGTTCCAACATAACCAAAGACACATGATCATGATCTTTTAAATTTTTAAACACTCTCGGTAGTGCCGGTCCTCCGAGATGTAGTAGTTTTGCTTTTTTCTCCGTTTGGTCCGTTACGTTGTACGCTGCAAAGTAGCATTGCAACGCTTCCTTCCAAATTTTCCATTCTGTTGCGAGTTTAGCAGTTTCGATTTTATCGCACAGCAACATTGGTACTGGTCGCATTTCTTGCATCTACAAGAACAAAAACAAATAAAAACACAAAACTAAATAAATCTTGTGTTCATCAACCAGAAACTTAGTTACTGGTGTCCAGATCAGTCTTAACATCAACTGTTAAATCAATCTGCAACCACAAATATCTTTCCTCTTCTCGAGTGCTACCAACTCGAATCATTCTATAACCCACATATTCCTAAGATTCTATCCATCGTCTCTGTATTTCCTGAGAAAACTTCCCGAACATTCCCGAAATTACCGTAGCATGGAGAAATTTACTATCAATTTCTAACACTGGGAATAGCCATTTTTTTTTTAGCTCCTTGCGCCTGTAATAAACATGGAGAATTCTTTTACAATTCTCGCACCTATGCTGGAGAAATGCATTCATTTCTGCCAACCTCCTTTTTTTCATGGAGAATTCTCTTACAATTCACGCATTTTTCTTGAGAAATCCATTGATTTCCGCCAACCTCCGTTTTCAAACCATGGAGAATTCTCTTACAATTCTCGCTCTTGTCCTGGAGAAATCCAATGATTTCCGCCAACCTCCTTTGCACAAACATGGAGAATTTTGAACCAATTCTCGCACTACTTGTGGAGAAATCCATTGATTTCCGCCAACCTCCTTTGAGCAACCCTGGAGAATTCTAATTCAATTCTCGCACATTTCCTGGAAAACTATTAGTTTTCGCCACTTCATGTTGGTAAAAATGACGCTTTACCTAATGATGCTGCTCATTTTAACTTTTCACAATAGAATAATCCATATTATTCCAACCTTTCCACGATGGGTTCGATGACATTTTGTGTGTTAGCGAAAACGACGCTTCGCATAACCACACTTTTTTTCCCGCTTATTGTTCCAAACTTGTCCATTACGGTTACAGCTTCATTATACACTATTTCACGTATAAAACTCTTAACTTTATTCACTTTAGGAGAAAATTATATATTCCTCACCTTTTTTCCTTGTTTTCTGCGTTAAATTCCAAAATCCTCGTCGCCAGATTGTAGTAGCGTGTCCGCTGCTGTCGGTCGTCGTACATGAATCATCTTGTCAGTCGTGTCTTCGTGCGTCTCGTCTGTGTGTGTGTCTCGGGGTTCGACAACCCAATTAACAATTCCATAAGGTCAATGTAACGCCAAAGGTGTATATATAAAGTAATATGCTACAATCCCCCCCCTTTTTATAAATATTTATTTGTGTATAATCATAATGTGGAAATTCCATATTGCCCTTTATTTGTCCTTTAGGTGTAACATTTATAACGGTAAATGTATCATAGTGAAAAAAGCTAATATGATATGTAGTCACGATGTCTTACTGGAGGTTGGACCACCCGTTTGGATGAACCAGGCTCTGATAGCGTCTTAGGCGAATTGTTACTCGGACCAAGGATGTTATCTGCAGATGAATCTGTCCGCAATAATCCGCTTGAAGAAGCTTCATTTATCTTTTTGAGATGTGCGGAGCTTCTCCTGTATTCTTTCCCTGTTTCCTTTGATTTAATAATTGTGTCTGTACCTATGTTATGACGGACGATAAATTCTTCGGTACTGAACTCCGTATCTAGTTTGTTCGTTTTCCGTATTCTTTTAGCCAAAACTTCATCCCCTTCTTCGATCGAGCTTTCTTGCGCACCCCGTCGCTTATCAGCATATTGTTTCCCTTTCTCTTTTATCAACGTGTCTCTATCTCTTACTTCCGGGTCCTCCTGAAAAGATGACAATAACGGTAATTTGCCCTTGATCCGTCGAACAAACATGATTTCTCCCGGAGATTTTCCCGTAGTCGGATGCTTGGTTGAGTGGTATGTTAGTAGGTACTGATATAGTTCCCGACGCCAGTCTCGTCCAAGTTCTTGGGATATACGCAACCGTTTTAGAATTGATCGATTTTGACGTTCGACCTCTCCGTTCGATTGAGGACAATAGGGAATGGTATTCATGAGTTTTATACCATTCGCCTCACTAAACTCCTTCCATTCCGTATATTCTTTGCTAAGTTGTGGCGCGTTGTCAGCTTTCAGTGCAATTGGAATGCCGTACCGACTAAACATTGTTGAAAGTTCTTTTATAACATCGCTGGTAGTTGTGGTTTCCATTTCACACACTTGCATGAATCGGCTGTAGCAATCGATTACTACTAGGAGATGTTGTCCTTCTGGGAGAGGACCGAGAAAATCTAAGGCAATTGTGTGCCAAGGAGAAACAGATAATTTATTTCGTTGTAAGGGTTCCGGAGGTGCTGCTGCCTCTACAAGTGTACAGCCTCGGCAATTCTTAACAAATTGTTCCACCTGTCCATCCATCTTTGGCCACCAAACATGAGATCTTAGATGATTTTTCATCATAGTGATGCCTGGGTGTCCCTCATGGCCCGTTTTCAGCACATTATCCCTTAAAGCTAATGGTACGACAATTCGATCTCCTCTA
This sequence comes from Anopheles merus, assembly GCF_017562075.2. Taxonomy (NCBI): domain Eukaryota; kingdom Metazoa; phylum Arthropoda; class Insecta; order Diptera; family Culicidae; genus Anopheles; species Anopheles merus. The sequence continues at coordinate 10,803 of NW_024428233.1, read as the reverse complement.
AGAAGAACTCCTCCTAGTTCACATAATTCATTGTCAATCACACGGTACTCGATAGGTAGCTCTTGTGTTTTTCCCGTGTTCAATAACGTTAATACTTCTTGAATTTCTACGTCTTGTCTACTTTCTGTTTCTATATCACGCCAGTTCAACGCTGAAGAATTTGCCGCATGAGTAGCCACTTCTCTTACGAATATTTCTTCTGATGGATCGAATGGTATCGCATTTTCTACTGGAAGCCGAGGTAATGCATCAGCTACATTATCTTTCCCTGACATAAACACGATCCTATAGTCGAATGCTTGTAAACGCAATACCCATCTTTCTATGCGCGCACACGGTTTTGATCTTTTCGAGAAGAGATAGTTTAATGCCTTACAATCCGTGAATATGTCAAATTCTTTACCTAGTAAATAATATTGGAAACGTTCAACACCCCAAATAATACCTAGTGCTTCCTTTTCAGTCTGGCAGTAACGATGTTCTGTGTCCATTAATGCTTTGGAAGCGAAGCTGATAACACGATGTTTGTCACTATTATCGAACTGAATAAGGATAGCGCCCAATCCATGCGGACTAGCGTCGGTCATTATGGCAGTTCGGTCCTCGACTTTATAAAATCCCAAGTTATCAATATTCCCCATTGCTTTCTTTATGGCATTGAATGCTTTTGCGTGTTCTTCTGTCCATCCAAATCTGGTGTCCTTATGTAGCAATCACCGTAAGGGTTCATCGAGGGTGGCTAGCATCGGTACGAACTTATTCATGTAATTTGCCAACCCAAGAAAACTACGAACTTCTGTTTCACATCGCGGTTCACGGAACGATAGAATAGTTCCAATTTTGTTTCTTGATGGCATAATTCCCTCTTGATTAAGACTGTGTCCTAAAAATTCTATATCCGATACTCGCAATTGGCATTTCTCCCACTTCAATTCTATTCCACGGTTTTTTAATCGACTAAGAACCTGCATATGATAGAAAAGACCCATTTATTCAATAGATTTGTTACATTCAATTCAATTCAAACATTCCATTACCTTATTCAACCTTTTATCATGCTCCTGCAAATTTTGACCTTCAATTAGCACGTCATCGAGATACCAAATTGTTCCTTCGCAACCAGATAGAGTCTCATCCATCGCCTTTTGAAATAACTCTGGAGCAGTCACCAAACCGAACGGCAGCCGCTTGAAACGGTACAACCCTCGTCGGGTTATGAAAGTTGTCACGTCTCGCGAATCCTCAAGACACAAACGAGGCTCTCCGTTTGACTTTCCCACTACGACCAATGGCGAAACCCTTGTCGTCGGGCCTGTCTTTATCTCGATTATATCCCTTTTTAACAATCCATCTAACTTCCGATCTACTGACTCCTCCAAAGGTATCGGAATTCGTCGCATTGGCTGATAGACCGGGATGATCTGTGGATTCATCTTGATTTTTGCTGTTATGCCCTTCATTTTTGGAAACGGATCTACTTGCACTCTGTTTATGTCTAGCCCGACTTTCAAAATACCTAGTTGCTTAGCCGTCTTGTCACCCAGTAAGCAACGTTGTCCTTTTTCTACCACAAAAAACTCCGCTTGAATGCGTTGGCCCCCTACAGCAACCTCCGCAACAAAAGTGCCTAATATTGTGAGTGGTTTTTTGCTTCCGTATGCCCTCAAGATCTTCGAACTTCGTTTCGTTGATGAAACTACCGCTATGTTCCGATTTTTTAATTCCTCCCACATTTCACTAGGAATTAAATTGGCATCAGCGCCTGAATCGACCATCATTTCAAGAGAAACTCCTCCAAGCATACAAGATATTACGTTTGACTCATTCCCTGAATAGAATGCATAATACACTTTCGAACTATGTGTTTCCTCCTCAGTTTTCGGTTGTTTTGCCTCTGATGATTCGTCAATTGCTCTTATTTGACGTTTAGTCGGACCCTTCTCCATAAACTTTCGGCACATTTGTTCAAAATGACCAAGTTTCTTACAATTTCTACATTCCTTCCCGCGAGCAGGGCAATTGAAAGATGCCGCAAAGTGTCCTACACGTCCGCAATTGAAACAAGCCTTTTCATTACGCCTGTTTTCAACTTGTCTGGATCCCTTATATTCCGCTCTGGGATTTCCTTTTCTTCCGCCGTGCTCGATTTTAAACACTTTTTCAGATGATGGTCCAGCTGCCATTTCAGCTGTTTGATTATCTATGCTCTCTTGCGCAACTCCCATGTCTTCGATTTCCGAAAACTTCAAATTTTTCTGCAAAATTTTCCGTCGGACTTCATTGGAAGAACATCCTTGAACTACTGCATCTGTTAAGTATATGTCCCGCAGTGTTGAAGCTACTTCTTTACTGTACTTGTCAAATCCACACTGAGATGCCTGTTGTTTTAAACGAATCAAATATTCCGCAAAACGTTCACCTGGTTTTTGTTTCATCATTCGCAGGTTGCGTCTCTCCGTTGTAGCTTGATACTGCGGTCCGAAAAACTCATCCAGTTTTTCAACTGCCTGGTCATACCAGCGCGGTTCCAACATAACCAAAGACACATGATCATGATCTTTTAAATTTTTAAACACTCTCGGTAGTGCCGGTCCTCCGAGATGTAGTAGTTTTGCTTTTTTCTCCGTTTGGTCCGTTACGTTGTACGCTGCAAAGTAGCATTCCAACGCTTCCTTCCAAATTTTCCATTCTGTTGCGAGTTTAGCAGTTTCGATTTTATCGCACAGCAACATTGGTACTGGTCGCATTTCTTGCATCTACAAGAACAAAAACAAATAAAAACACAAAACTAAATAAATCTTGTGTTCATCAACCAGAAACTTAGTTACTGGTGTCCAGATCAGTCTTAACATCAACTGTTAAATCAATCTGCAACCACAAATATCTTTCCTCTTCTCGAGTGCTACCAACTCGAATCATTCTATAACCCACATATTCCTAAGATTCTATCCATCGTCTCTGTATTTCCTGAGAAAACTTCCCGAACATTCCCGAAATTACCGTAGCATGGAGAAATTTACTATCAATTTCTAACACTGGGAATAGCCTTTTTTTTTTTTAGCTCCTTGCGCCTGTAATAAACATGGAGAATTCTTTTACGATTCTCGCACCTATGCTGGAGAAATGCATTCATTTCTGCCAACCTCCTTTTTTTCATGGAGAATTCTCTTACAATTCACGCATTTTTCTGGAGAAATCCATTGATTTCCGCCAACCTCCGTTTTCAAACCATGGAGAATTCTCTTACAATTCTCGCTCTTGTCCTGGAGAAATCCAATGATTTCCGCCAACCTCCTTTGCACAAACATGGAGAATTTTGAACCAATTCTCGCACTACTTGTGGAGAAATCCATTGATTTCCGCCAACCTCCTTTGAGCAACCCTGGAGAATTCTAATTCAATTCTCGCACATTTCCTGGAAAACTATTAGTTTTCGCCACTTAATGTTGGTAAAAATGACGCTTTACCTAATGATGCTGCTCATTTTAACTTTTCACAATAGAATAATCCATATTATTCCAACCTTTCCACGATGGGTTCGATGACATTTTGTGTGTTAGCGAAAACGACGCTTCGCATAACCACACTTTTTTTCCCGCTTATTGTTCCAAACTTGTCCATTACGGTTACAGCTTCATTATACACTATTTCACGTATAAAACTCTTAACTTTATTCACTTTAGGAGAAAATTATATATTCCTCACCTTTTTTCCTTGTTTTCTGCGTTAAATTCCAAAATCCTCGTCGCCAGATTGTAGTAGCGTGTCCGCTGCTGTCGGTCGTCGTACATGAATCATCTTGTCAGTCGTGTCTTCGTGCGTCTCGTCTGTGTGTGTGTCTCGGGGTTCGACAACCCAATTAACAATTCCATAAGGTCAATGTAACGCCAAAGGTGTATATATAAAGTAATATGCTACAATCCCCCCCTTTTTATAAATATTTATTTGTGTATAATCATAATGTGGAAATTCCATATTGCCCTTTATTTGTCCTTTAGGTGTAACATTTATAACGGTAAATGTATCATAGTGAAAAAAGCTAATATGATATGTAGTCACGATGTCTTACTGGAGGTTGGACCACCCGTTTGGATGAACCAGGCTCTGATAGCGTCTTAGGCGAATTGTTACTCGGACCAAGGATGTTATCTGCAGATGAATCTGTCCGCAATAATCCGCTTGAAGAAGCTTCATTTATCTTTTTGAGATGTGCGGAGCTTCTCCTGTATTCTTTCCCTGTTTCCTTTGATTTAATAATTGTGTCTGTACCTATGTTATGACGGACGATAAATTCTTCGGTACTGAACTCCGTATCTAGTTTGTTCGTTTTCCGTATTCTTTTAGCCAAAACTTCATCCCCTTCTTCGATCGAGCTTTCTTGCGCACCCCGTCGCTTATCAGCATATTGTTTCCCTTTCTCTTTTATCAACGTGTCTCTATCTCTTACTTCCGGGTCCTCCTGAAAAGATGACAATAACGGTAATTTGCCCTTGATCCGTCGAACAAACATGATTTCTCCCGGAGATTTTCCCGTAGTCGGATGCTTGGTTGAATGGTATGTTAGTAGGTACTGATATAGTTCCCGACGCCAGTCTCGTCCAAGTTCTTGGGATATACGCAACCGTTTTAGAATTGATCGATTTTGACGTTTTACCTCTCCGTTCGATTGAGGACAATAGGGAATGGTATTCATGAGTTTCGATTGAGGACAATAGGGAATGGTATTTGTTCTGTATTTACTGTTGTGAGTTCACTGATTTATTAGGAAAATACTTCGGGTTTACAAAATTCGTTTTATACGCGATAACAATGGCAATCGGAGAGAGAGTGACAGTAAAAAAAAGCGCGGACGCAAGCGGCGTGGTCTGCTTGGATGACAGCTGTTGACGTCTGTCACTTATCCTGCGTTCACATACATAACATTTCCTCCCTGCTTTAATAAAGATGCTTCTAGGGAGAAAACTTCTTGGGAGGCTGCCGGGGTCTGGTCGAACGACGCAAAGTTGTTGACACGTTTCCTGGTGGTTGTGGGCTGGAAGATGGTGTTGAGAAGGTCTCATCCTCCAAATCGTCATCAGCTGTTACGACCTGCTCTGGTTCTGCTGGGGCTGACGGTGCTGCGTGGCCATAGAAACGAAGCCTTCTAGTAGCGGTACTTGAAGATACAGTTAGTGGTGTCGATGTGGTAGTCGTTGCAACTGGTGGTGAGATTGCAGCTGAAGAACTTTCTTCTTCATCGTTGGTCTTCATTTCAAACCGTCGAATTTGATCAATGTGCCGCTTCAAATGTTGACCGTTGTACAACACATCGTAATGTAGGTCTCCCAATCGGGCGAAGATGGTAGCCGGAATCCACTTGTCCATGCGCGTGTTGCCTGATAGTACGTAGACGGACTGTCCAGGTGGCAAAGTTCGAAACGCAGGCCGGAACTGGGCTTTTTGTCTTTCGGAGACACTGGAGTGAACAGCTTGTGGTCTCACGAGGTCGAGTCGAGTACGAATGTTTCGTCCAAGAAACAGTTTGGCTGGAGAGTCTTTCGTCTCGGCGTGTGGAGTTTTACGGAAATGCTGTAGGAATGTGTTTAAGTTGTGTGTGAGGTTAGCACTTGTGGTTCCCATAGCTTTGAGACCATTTTTCACCGTTTGGACATAACGTTCGGCTTGTCCATTGGTTGCTGGGTGGTAAGGAGCGGTGAGTTTGTGATATTTGACTCCACTCTTTTGCAGGAACTCTTTAAACTCATTTGCGGTGAACTGAGTACCGTTATCGGATACTACGGTGATCGGTACTCCATACGTTGCAAAGAGTTCGTCTAGAATTTTAATTGTTGCTGCTGACGTTATAGTGTTTGTGGGCTTGACTTCGACCCATTTACTAAAAGCGTCGACAACAATTAACAGCATAGTGTTGCATACGGGACCTCTTCTTCTTCTTCTTCTTTGGCTCAACAACCGATTCCGGTCAAGGCCTGCCAACCCACTTGTGGGGTTGGCTTTCAGTGACTTATTGATTTCCCCCCATAGTAGGATAGTCAGTCCTACGTATGGCGGCACGGTCTATTTGGGGCTTGAACCCATGCATACGGGACCAGCGAAGTCAATATGGATGCGCTCCCAGGGAGCACTCGGATACTCCCAGTGATGGCTGTCGAACCTGGGAGGTGTTGGTCCATAACGAGCACATGCGTGACACTCCTTAGCTGTTTTCTCTATATCGGCGTCGATGCCGGGCCAGTAGACATATGATCGGGCTAAGGCTTTCATCCTAACGATGCCGAAGTGTGCCACATGCAAATCGTTAAGAATGGCTTGACGTAGTGTGCTTGGTATGACTACTCGGTGCTCAAAGAGTAAACAGTTGGCTGCGATTGTGTACTTCGATTCGGGTGCTTTGTATCCATATTGTCCGAGGTTTTGACCTTGCTCAAGATGTTGAAGGATTTTTCCTAGGTGAGGATCTTTGCGTGTTTCTCGAGCAATGTGCTCTGCTCTTACTGGCAGTTGTTCGATTTGGACATGCGCAAATTGTTCAAAATCGTCGCCTGAGCTTCTTCCCTCGTCTTTGAATTGGTTGACATTAGAATTGTTCGGGATTCTCGAACAGTAGTCAGCGTTCGTGTTGAGATTCGTAGGCTTGAATACAACATCGAAGTTGAAGTGTGCCAAGTAGTCCGCATAATTCGCCATTCTGCTAATACACAACGTTGGAAGGGATTTCTCGGGGTGTAGAATTTGTGTTAGCGGTTTATGGTCCGTCACTAAAGTAAATTTACGTGCATACAAATAGTGAAAGAACTTTTTCACTGCCCACACGATTGCTAACGCCTCTTTGTCTATCTGCGGATACTTTTGCTCTGTTTTGGACATCGTGCAGCTAGCATAAGCTATGGGGCGTTCCGTTCCGTCAGACAATCGGTGTGATAGTACGGCTCCCAAACCGGTTTTGCTGGCATCCGTGGCTAAGATGACGGGAAGTGTAGGATCGTATTGTACCAAGACTTGCGGTGAGATTAGCGCTTCCTTAATATCTTGGTAGGCTTCATCCGCGTCGTCATTCCATTCGAATGTCTGCGCTGTGAGCAAATCACGTAAGCTACGAGCTCGTGTTGAAAGGTTCGGAATGAACGAACTGTAATAGGTAGCTTTGCCTAAAAATAGCTGCAGCTCTTCCGGGGTGTTTGGACGTGGAGCATCACGGATTGCGGCAATGTGTTTGTCGGATTTGTGCAACCCATGGCGATCGATCTTGTGACCAAGACACTCTAACGAAGGGACAGCAAATACACATTTCGCTCGGTTAAGCCGGAGTCCGTTATCTTTCAGTTTCTGTAGTGTATCTTTGAGGGTTTCGAGCAGGTTGTCGAAATTGGCTGCGGCTACGATTATGTCGTCGTAAAAATTGACCACGTTGTTTAGGTCTTGCAGAACGCTTTCCATACGCCTTTGCCATATTGCTGGGATATTGGCGGCTCCATACACTGCTCTGGTCGGTCGAATGAGACCATGTGTAACAGTGTTTAGCGTAAGGACGTGCTTGAAATCATCGTCTATAGGAAGGTGCGTGTATGCATCGGTTAAATCTAGATGACAAAAGAAGGCAGCTCCCTTCAGTTTGTTAAAAATGTCCTCGACCTTCGGGATGGGGTGTTCATCGACTATCATACGAGGGTTAACAGTCGGTTTGTAATTACCCGTAATTCTGATGTTCCCGTTCTTTTTAACAACGATGTGTGTGGGTGAAGCCCATTCGGAGTAATCAACTCGTTCGTAAAAACCTGCTGCAATCTTTTTGTTGATTTCTGCTGCGTAACGCTCTCGCAGAGAAAGTGGCACCTCTCTAGCCTTAGAAAAGATAGGTGTGGCGCCAGGCTTTAGATGTACTTTTGCCGGAGGACCAATTAGCTTTCCAGGGGTATCGCTAAAAACTTCTCGAAAATTTTCCAAAAGATCATTGAGTTTCAATTTTTGAATGGCTGATGGTTCTATGTCAGTGACTGATTGGACAGAAACATTAGGAGCAAACATGGAATTTATATCGATCTGATCTGAAAACTGCGCGATCCATTCTCTACCGAATAACGGCTCGGATGTTCCCGAAACAACATAAACGTTTAGTTTTCTATTTGCAGACCCTATGGCTACGTTGACTGGCAAACGTCCTAAACAGGTGATGCTGTGTCCTGAATAGCTAGAAAACTGTCGTTCGGATGGAAGTAAACGGAATTGTTTTTTAATTGTTTTCAACTTTGCTTCCGAAATAATACCGCATGGAGCTCCTGTGTCAAGCTCCATGTGTAAAGGATGTCCATCGATCGTAACTTCTACCATTTTCTTCCGGATGGCGAAGTTGTTTGTAGGGCATTTAGCGTTTGTACGTAATCGATGGAGGCTTCTGGGCGGGTGTTTACGGGATTAATAGAATCTTCATCGTGGTTAGTTTTCCGAGATCTACACACTTTAGAAATGTGTCCCTTTTTGTTGCACGTGTTGCAACGAGCATCACGAAAACGACATTGATTTCGAAGGTGGTTTCCACCACAACCATTGCACATACCTGGATTTGTTGTACCTTGTTTTGGTTTACTTGGGACGCTTCTCGCCGCGTTGACTTGCTGGGCTTCGACGTAGCACGAGATGCAGGTGTCTTCTTTGTCTTCGGCTGCTCGTAACCCAACTTATTCGTTGATTCGACGGACGGCATCCCTGCGTTAACCTCCTGCGCGGTGTTGTGTGTTGCTTCTAGCGTGCTGGCGATCTCACATGTATCTTTAAAGGTTACTGGATTCTTTGCGATAATCTCGTCGCAAATACCACGTTCCATTAGTCCGTGTAGCAATTGTTCGATGAGCATGCGGTCCAAGAATTCTCCGTAATCACAATGAGCAGCTCCCTGCTTCAGGCGTAGTGTGAATTGTGCGATGCTTTCTCCTTGCTGCTGCGTAATTTGCCGGAACTTGATGCTTTCGACAAACTTATTGCGTTGTTTGTCAAAATGCGTTTCGAGCGTTTTCCGGAGATCCTTGTACAGAATCTCTTGCGGTAGCTTCGGTGCAATCAGGAACTTTAGCGCGTTGTTTAACTCGGCTCCCATGTGGACTCTCGCGTAATCGGCGTACTTTTCGGTAGGGATACCGTTCAGGTGCAGGGCCCATTCCATTCGGTCGAAATAGTCGCAGACGGTCCCTTCGGTGGTGCGATAAGCTGGATGAGAAAATGACGGTGCCCGTGACGTCGAGGGTGTTGCATCTTGGCGTGCTTCCCCTGCCGCTGATCCGATGGCTGTTTTTAGGGCTTCCGCGATCATGGCGGGATAGCGCAGCCATAGACGATGGATCTAGTGTCGTCATTTTAAAGTAAGTTTTCCTCACAGTGAATCTCTCACAAGGGTAATGTACGTTACAGACTGTGGACCGTAAATCCGGAACTTCTGACACCAAATGTTCTGTATTTACTGTTGTGAGTTCACTGATTTATTAGGAAAATACTTCGGGTTTACAAAATTCGTTTTATACGCGATAACAATGGCAATCGGAGAGAGAGTGACAGTAAAAAAAAGCGCGGACGCAAGCGGCGTGTCTGCTTGGATGACAGCTGTTGACGTCTGTCACTTATCCTGCGTTCACATACATAACAGTATTCATGAGTTTAATACCATTCGCCTCACTAAACTCCTTCCATTCCGTATATTCTTTGCTAAGTTGTGGCGCGTTGTCAGCTTTCAGTGCAATTGGAATGCCGTACCGACTAAACATTGTTGAAAGTTCTTTTATACATCGCTGGTAGTTGTGGTTTCCATTTCACACACTTGCATGAATCGGCTGTAGCAATCGATTACTACTAGGAGATGTTGTCCTTCTGGGAGAGGACCGAGAAAATCTAAGGCAATTGTGTGCCAAGGAGAAACAGATAATTTATTTCGTTGTAAGGGTTCCGGAGGTGCTGCTGCCTCTACAAGTGTACAGCCTCGGCAATTCTTAACAAATTGTTCCACCTGTCCATCCATCTTGGCCACCAAACATGAGATCTTAGATGATTTTTCATCATAGTGATGCCTGGGTGTCCCTCATGGCCCGTTTTCAGCACATTATCCCTTAAAGCTAATGGTACGACAATTCGATCTCCTCTAAGAGAACTCCTCCTAGTTCACATAATTCATTGTCAATCACACGGTACTCGATAGGTAGCTCTTGTGTTTTTCCCGTGTTCAATAACGTTAATACTTCTTGAATTTCTACGTCTTGTCTACTTTCTGTTTCTATATCACGCCAGTTCAACGCTGAAGAATTTGCCGCATGAGTAGCCACTTCTCTTACGAATATTTCTTCTGATGGATCGAATGGTATCGCATTTTGTACTGGAAGCCGAGGTAATGCATCAGCTACATTATCTTTCCCTGACATAAACACGATCCTATAGTCGAATGCTTGTAAACGCAATACCCATCTTTCTATGCGCGCCACCGGTTTTGATCTTTTCGAGAAGAGATAGTTTAATGCCTTACAATCCGTGAATATGTCAAATTCTTTACCTAGTAAATAATATTGGAAACGTTCAACACCCCAAATAATACCTAGTGCTTCCTTTTCAGTCTGGCAGTAACGATGTTCTGTGTCCATTAATGCTTTGGAAGCGAAGCTGATAACACGATGTTTGTCACTATTATCGAACTGAATAAGGATAGCGCCCAATCCATGCGGACTAGCGTCGGTCATTATGGCAGTTCGGTCCTCGACTTTATAAAATCCCAAGTTATCAATATTCCCATTGCTTTCTTTATGGCATTGAATGCTTTTGCGTGTTCTT
>NW_024428231.1:0-35330 GCF_017562075.2 Anopheles merus | reverse complement strand
ACTTGTGTTTCGCCCACTCTCGACAACGCATCAGCTACAACGTTGCTATCACAGCTAGTAACGAATGTCATTGGTGAACTGTGATATAAATCAAGTTGTCGACTCTGACGTGGTGATTTTTCTGCCTTCGATGTTAGCGCGGTTGTGAGAGGTTTATGGTCTGGAATACTGTAAACAATCTACCTTCCAGAAAGTATCGAAAGTGTTTAATGGCTAGTGCATATGCTAATAAATCTCTTATGACGTTAGAACGTCGAACTCTGCCTCAGCCGCTGCAAACCACGCTGCAGGAGAGTCTTCCAAAAAGAAGGAAGCTTTGTGGACACACGTGCTATCTCTGGGGTTGCATTGGTCGCAGAAGTGCTAGGTACCGAGCCATCGCTAGGTTTCGTGCCCTTCGCTGCGGCCCCGGCATTGTGATCACAAGAGGAGGTGGGTTGGCGGTTGGAGTACCAGGTACCGACCCCCCGCCAGTTTTTGTGTCCTTCACCGCAGTCCCCGGCATTGCAATCACTACGTTTCACAATTATGGCTGTTGTTCGTTGACACTTTCGACTATGCTAACTACACTGTTCTAATTTCACCATATATAATGTGCGCGACCGACTATAATTTGTACATGAATATAATAATGTAATATTGTTGTGAATGAATATAATAATGTAATATTGTGTAAATGAATACAATAATGTAATAATGTGTAATGAATATAATATTGAATAATGTGTAATGAATATAATAATGTAGTATGATATAATGATTGTTGGCTAATAGTGTGCGTAGTGCGGCAATTTACAATGGTTTGGTGATATTCGACCACGTAATAAAAAAAATATTCATAGTAACAAAAAAAATGATAGAAAATGGAACGCGCGTCCACCGATGGTTTCCTTGTGGTGGATAAAATGCAACGATAACGTCGCTGCACAGCGATGGCGGTTGCCATGAGGTGACGCCGATGAGTGGCGATGGCGTCGATGAGCTGCGATGGCGATTTCCACGGGAAGGCTTTGAGCACTGCAATGACGGTTGCCACGAGGTAGCGTCGATGAACTGCGATGGCGGTTCCCACGAGGTGGCTTCGATGCACTGCGATGACGGTTGCCACGAGGTGGCGTCGATGAATTGCGATGGCGGTTTGCCACGAGATGGCGTCGATGAACTGCGATGAGAGCGATGACGCAGCTGGTATCGTTTCACGTGATTTCTAGTGCAGCTGCGATAATCCGATGACACGGTACTTGCCGCAAGATGATATCCTGCTGCGGTGCTGCAGGCACTTCGCAACTGCCGATCGGTGCCACTGAGTTAGGGTGATGACGGCAACCGGAATGTGAAACCGGCTTGCACTTTTAAATGTAGAGGGGGTCCGCATGGATGGCACTGCCTGTGCGTATGGATGGTAAGGACTCCGGTGAGGCTCGGAACTGGTGCAATGCGCGGTTGGTTGCCCGTTTGTGCACGACGCCGCCAAAGTGCGTTTAGCTTTGCTGTGTCAATGCGTAGTGCGAGAGACGATGACGTGGTTCAGGCGAAACGTAGCTATACGTGGCTCGGTTTGGTGGTGTGACGATGAACTCAAGCACGGTGCAGTACGGTTGCTGTGCAACGAAATTGCACAAATTCTCACACAGAGAGGATGCTGCGCGGTGCGGTGCGACGACGTTGGTTAAGCTCGCACACGAAGAGGAAGCTGGTCGGCGGGTTGCACTACTTCTCTGGACAACGGCACCTTAACCTTTAAGTTGGCAACCGGATACCCGGTATTTTTTCAACTTCGCAACGCAACTTTTGACATCATTGCTTTTATTCACCTGAAATTTCCGTAGTCTCAACTTTTAATTTATGGTTTTTTGATGCATAAATTGTAATTTTAAACAGCCTGTAAGTATTTATTTTGATTTTTTTAAACTTTACCACGTAAGTTGGCAACCAGCATACCCGGGTATTCCATACATTTTGTATGGAGAATGACGTTTCTCTTCTTCCTCTTTTTTTTATCGTGTGTGCTTATTTTCGAGTCAAATTCAAGCGATTCCAAATTTCAATTTGAACGTTATTTTTATAATAAAATGAAAAAAATTAATAAATAAATGAAATAGAAGAGAATCTGGTCGGCATTACTTGCTTACAGCATTAAAATATAGAAAGCATTGTTTACCATGAAAATCGTCACTTTTTGCATCAAAACGTGTGGAATCCCGGGTATGCCGGTTGCCAACTTACGTGTGTAAATTGGTTGCCAACTCTACGGTTAAACAGCGCAATGTAGCGTTCACTATTGCACTATCTTCGTTTTTTCCGTTATGCGCGGATCACGTCGGGGTCACACTTGTTGGATCTTTTGTCGTACACCAACTTTATTATTACGCACTATAATCACGCACAGATAAACGGACGGAAGAACCTCACGAGCGTACAGTTTGGCGGTCGGAATGATAAGAGAAAGACGATCGCCCGGTGCAAGTTTATTCCCTGCTCTCTCCTATCGGTGCGATCGTTTATCCCTGCTCTCCTATCGGTGCGATCTTATCCCTGCTCTCCTAGGTTCGTGGATGTTCGGTCCCTACGTTGTCGCCTGCTACTCCCTATTATTTCTGGTGCCATCTAGCGGACGCTAGTACAACGTCGTGATTGCACTGCCGGCGCTGAGACGGGGCTGAACACAAAAACGTAGCGCCTTACGGGTACGCGGTATGTGGTATGATCACCACAGGACCCCCTCCAGTGACGGAGTCACTGTTTTTTGGATATGCTTTGCCGTCAAACGCGAGACGCGGACTATGGCATTAATTGATGTGGAATCGTAGTTGCTTCTTTTTGGTCAGATCCTCGAGAACAAAACGCTGGTTTGAGTCTATCTATGGAGATCGATTCGTTCTTGTTATTTCGTTTGACTATGAAAAATTTTCTGCATCTACGTATTACTTCGTAGGGTCCTTCGTTAAGGTGGTTGTAAACCAGTTTTGACTTTGTGTCAACTCTAACGAAGACATTCTTGCACGTCTCCAGGCTTTTGGGCATGAACTGTGAGTAGCTTTGTTTTATGTAGGGGGTAAAGGTTCACGGATCGAATGCATTTTTCAATTTAGGATGAAATCGGGGGAGATCTGTCGGGTTATTATCGGAGGGTGTAAAAAACTTCGGACGGAAGCCTTAGACTTTGTCCGTACACCATTTCCGCTGGGGAACCCTTGATGTCGTTTTTAAAGGAAACTCTTATGCCAAGCAACATTAGAGGCAAATATCGAGTCCAATGTAAGGTATCATCGTGCGCTATTATAGCTCCTTCAGTTGCCGATGAAATCGTTCGACCATGCCATTGGCTTGCGGGTGAGGCTGTAGTTTTATGTGATGAGTGCCGAGCAATTTTTGTCAATTCCTCGAACAGTCTAGATTGAAATTGACGACCTCTATCAGTTGTTACAACTAACGGGCATCCAAAACGCGATATATATGCTCTACAAATGTTTTTGCAATAGTTGGTGCTGTGATGTCTGTCATGGGGAGGGAAACATTCCGGCCATCGTGTGAAGCGATCGACGATGGTCAGAAGATACATCTTGTCCTCTGAAGGAGGCAACGGACCCACGATATCCATGTGGATGTGGTCAAATCTTCCTTTGGTACCTGGAACGTTTCCAGTGGCGAACGAGGTGTCGCACCACCTTTGCTTTCTGACATCCTATACAGGCTCTCGTCCAATTTGCTGCATCTTTATTAATCGAAGGCCAAAAATATCGTTCCACCAGCATTTTCCGTGAAGCACGGATTCCTGGGTGCGAAAAGCTATGAGTATTATCGAAAATGATTTTTCTCAGAGACAATGGTACGTACAACCTGTTCTTTCCCGCAGAGGTTTCAAAACTAAGCTGGTTTTGTCTAGCACTAGTTGACTAAGTTTGTATTTTGTGTTTTCAGTTTTCTAATAGATGTTGTAAACTTTTTTGACACTCTTTGACAGTTGTCCACATAGCGTGTCTACTGCTATCTCCGCATTTGCCCGCTATTTTATTGTTGTAATCTGGTTTTGCTCTAGTCAACACTAGTTTGGTTGTGTCCATTAGTGAGTGTCTCGTGACCCTGCCATCGTGTTCCTGACGACATCACCGTTGTCGCGATATATTGGCTTCTATTTGTGGCTCCTTCGACGTTCATACAGCGGCATCTAAAATGGATGATGTGTGTTATGCATGTTCTGAAGCTGACACGGGCCCGGTTGAAGGGTCAATTACGTGCCTATATTGTGAGGGTACATACCATCTGGCGTGCACCAAGGTTCCTATATCGGTCATCGACGAAGTGAAACGGATGGCTTCCCTGCACTGGAGTTGCATGGGTGTACTAACGCCATCGGGAATCCGCGTAGCAAGGCGATCAAGGGCATGGGTATGCAGGTTGGATTTCAGGCAGCCCTCACAGCTGCTGTTGATGCCATGAAGGCTAGCTTGGTCCCACCGGTAATACAGGAGATTCGGGAGGGCTTTGCCGGAATCGCCACGGCCCATTCGCATCCTTGCAACCATAGCAATCAATTGCTTCCAGATGCACTACCAAACGGAAAAAAGACGAAGATTATTTCGTGATGCAGTAGCATCCTCAGATGCCAGTGTTTGGACAGTGCAGCAATCTCAAATGTCACAAATACCAACAACACTCACCGGATCGATCGTCCCACTACCACCAATAATAACAGGTACTAATACAACCTCCACTTCAATACCAACTGTTTCACAGACACAAGAACCGATTATTTGTGGCTGATCTTTCAAGGTTGGCTGCCGTCCGTCACCATAGAGCAAGTTGTCTCGTTGGTGTGTTTGCAGTTGGACACTGCAGACGTAATTGCTTTTAGTCTGCTAAAAGCAGGAACGGTTCCTAGCCCATTGAGTGCTGTATCGTTCAAGGTCAGAATCCCTGCTGCCCTTCGTAGTAAGGCACTTAACGCAGCAGACACCGGGACACTACAACATCGCACTCAACACTCACCGGCACCATAGCAGCCTTGTACCCAACACATATATCCCCACAAAATCCATACTCACCTGTACATATCCATGAACCCGCACCAACCACAAAACCGAACAATCACCAACCGATATGAACTGCACTCTCCCTTCACCCACTCTTCCGTACATGTCACGTTCAAAAACACTTCAAACTACACTGGTTCAGTTTTTTCCGAAGTAACCGCACTACAGCAGCGCAGCCATATTTTGCGCATACGGATCGAAGCAAATCCTTCGACAACAAACACAATACACTCACCTTCTTCGATAAGCTCGCTAAAATGCACACCCCAGCGCCTACTAACACTATGCAACAAGCACCCACTGATCGAGCGGCTTGTATCACTGTGTACTATCAGAATGTGCGTGGCCTGCGTTCTAAAGCCGATGAGTTCCGTTTGTCGGTTCTTGAGACGGAATACGATGTATTGGTACTCACTGAAACTTGGCTCGATCCCTGTATTCCCACCGCCTCTCTGCTAGGAGATGAGTATCGTGTTTACCGATGCGACCGGGATGCCACTAACAGCTCTCACTCTCGTGGGGTGGGTTTTAATTGCATGCAACGTTCTCTTCTCTCTCATGTGCTTCCTATGTTGCCGCAACTGTTAGAACTCACTTGCGTATGTATTCAGTTATGCGACCACCGTTTTTTATTGCCGCTGCCTACCTGCCTCCTAACCATAGCATGAATGAGGAGAAAAATAAGTGCATTGATCGACTTCGTTGCTAATATCTGCACTACTCTTGGTCCGAGAGACAGATTCATGCTTATTGGTGATTTCAACCAGTCTACGCTATCCTGGACATCGGCGTCAGAGGAAAATGGAGCTGCTTTGATTTATATGAGCCTCATGCACGCTCTGCGCGCAGTGTCCAGTTCGTTGATGGTTTGCATCAGAGTGGACTATACCAGCTTAACTTCAATACTAACTCATCGGGGCGAATACTTGACCTAATTTCGCAAATTGGCCAGCTGCATCTACATGTTCTTCAATACGTGTCTGTGAATATCCCCTTACTACTATCGACGAACACACCCTCCGCTTGACTTTGATTTGACAACGTAGCCCCAGTTACGATCGCTACAGCCATTGATGCTGATAAAAGGCTGAATTATGCTCGTTTTGACCTTCCAAAATTGGAGCGATTGATTTTATCTTTTGACAATTCTTTAAACTGTTCGGACTATTCAACCATTGACGATGCCACAAAAGCTTTTGTGAGTTCATGAGATCTGCTATATGTGAATGCACTCCTGTTAAAATTCCTCGTCGTGGGCCACCATGGGCTGATCGCACACTAAATGCATTAAAAAAGAAAAAAAGAAAAGCCTATTCTGATCAACGAGCAGAACGAAACAGCACGTCACGTCTTTACTACAACAGAGTTCATTCTCTCTATCGCGATATAATAGATCCTGTCACCGAAGTTATTTGAAAAAAAAAAAAAAAAAACTGCACGTTCCCTCTGCAAGTACCCTAGCGCTTTTGGAGTTATATGGACAAAAAACGAAAATCTGCTGGACTACCAAGCATTATACGTTATGACGGTGACAGTGCCTGTTCCCTGCCAGAAATGTGTAAATTGTTTGCCTTGCGCTTCAGGACAACTTCGCTTCCCAAACTACTGGTCCAGAAGATGTGGCCGATGCTCTCTAAACACACCGTTGGTGCACTGCTCCGTATGCTACCAGTCATCACCGTCGAACGATCACCTCTGCCATCAAACGTGTCAAATCTCATATACTCCTGGCCCCAGAGGGTATACCGGCCGTTATCTAAAGTGGTTGCTTCTGCGCTTGCTCCCTACGTGATGAAGATTTTTTTTTTAAGGAGTCCCTGAGATGTGGAATCTTTCTGCCACTTGGAAATCTCCTGGATGCACAACCCATCTACAAGGAAGGGCTGTAAGACTGATGCTGTAAAACTATCGTGGCAGACCTCACTCAGCGTGTGTGCAAAGGTGTTTGAAATGGCTAATCTACGAGAGCCATTGTTGGAATCGGCCTGCACTATATAGTGTGAATCAACATGTTTTGTACCCAGGCGACTACAACGACTAATATACTGATTTGTAGAAAAATGCCATAAATCTATCGATACCGGGTACAACTAGTGCTATAAAGGATATCAAGCAGACCGTAGAAACGCCGACCCTCGACGACCGTAGAACGCAATTTGGCTCCTCTGACCCGTTCCTACTGATGTGCCGTGCTTTCAACGCAGTCAGCGACGCTTTTGAGCCAAGGATTTCGCCAACTGAGCTTAATGATCGTGTTTCTGTGTTAAATTTGGTTCCATAGTGCACACTTTTATGTTCTATGTTATTGTAATCCACTGTAAAGAACTAATTGTAAAACATTGCTAAAATGGTTCCAGAGGGCATTATTGTCCATCGATAGACAAATAAACATAAACATAAACATAAACATAAACATAAATTGTTTGTCTGTTTTCTGTTCTTGAGAGAACGTCTCATAAGTTATGTTGGTTATAACTTGTGTTTCGCCCACTCTCGACAACGCATCAGCTACAACGTTGCTATCACCAGCTATGTAACGAATGTCATTGGTGAACTGTGATATAAAATCAAGTTGTCGACTCTGACGTGGTGATTTTTCTGCCTTCGATGTTAGCGCGGTTGTGAGAGGTTTATGGTCTGTGAATACTGTAAACAATCTACCTTCCAGAAAGTATCGAAAGTGTTTAATGGCTAGTGCTATTGCTAATAATCTCTTATGACGTTAGACACGTCGAACTCTGCCTCAGCCGCTGCAAACCACGCTGCAGGAGAGTCTTCCCAAAAAGAAGGAAGCTTTGTGGACACACGTGCTATCTCTGGGGTTGCATTGGTCGCAGAAGTGCTAGGTACCGAGCCATCGCTAGGTTTCGTGCCCTTCGCTGCGGCCCCCGGCATTGTGATCACAACTGGAGGTGGGTTGGCGGTTGGAGTACCAGGTACCGACCCCCCGCCAGTTTTTGTGTCCTTCACCGCAGTCCCCGGCATTGCAATCACTACGTTTCACAATTATGGCTGTTGTTCGTTTGACACTTTCGACTATGCTAACTACACTGTTCTAATTTCACCATATATAATGTGCGCGACCGACTATAATTTGTACATGAATATAATTATGTAATATTGTGTGAATGAATATTGTTACGGCAAGCGTAAAGGCCGGGCTACATTGATCGTACTCGCAAGCGTAATTTTGATTTTCATTAGCGCATCTGGCGGGGGCTGATGGAAGCTTTTTTTGGTCCTCGAGAGAATGGTCATGCCGGATCTCAAAATTAAGTAGTTTTTCATCGTTGTTTGCTGCGAAAATGGCTGAAATACTTGCACATTATGTTTATCTATCAGATACAAACATTTTCCAGTCTAGTTAAAGCAAAAAACATAGAAAAATAACATATTTTCTGGAGCGGCTCCAAATTGCTTGGCAAAATGCTTCGGTCAGCCGCCGCCAGATGCGCTAGTGAAAATCGAAATTACACCAAAGAGTACGATCAATGTAGCCCGGCCTTAATGGTAACGCGTCATCCTTAGTACGCCTAGCGTAAGGTAGAGGGCGCTTTCCAGTAAATTGACTACGTGTAAAAAGAACTTAATCATAATTCTTTTACGCAGTGCAAACTGCTGTAGATCGGTATCGTGCAGCTCGAATTCCCGCAAGTGCAGCTCGAATTCCCGCAAGTGCAGCTCGAATTCCCGAATTCTGCAGTATATACCCGCTGCACAAAGCGACGGAAGGCGTTATGGCGTTCTGAGAATTTTATCATGCCTTCCTTTTCTCTCCAACGGCAAATTTGTCAAGCAGCTCGTCGAGCTACCCGTCCCTGGCTCCGCCTCGTACCCCTCGCCTGAACGCGCTGCCGTAGGTTTGGATGTGTTGGTGCATCAGACGGCCAATCGCTGTCAGCCGTCGTCCGTGCTTTTCCCTCCATAGCGCCATCTCTTTCTCGCGTTGGTCAATGCTCGCGAGCTGTTGTGGCGCCTAAAAATGCCGTTAACAAACATTGCGGCGATGAAGTTGCATTTTCACAAATCAAACCAAAAAATCGCAATGAGTTCAAACACTGAAATATAAAAATGACTAAGGAATCGCTAGTCTACGCAGGAGGGTTTGCTGTGCAACGCGCAGAATCCTAATCCGCATTAACACGTTCAGTCCGGCGCTGATTTTAATGAGCTTACCGTTCCGCCGGCATCTAGAACGCAAGCTGATTGTGAAACCAGTATACTGGAAAGTTCACTGGCACCTCCCTGGGGCCTGCCATCGAACTGAACGTGCAAAGCAGTAAGCATGCACTAACTTGCTTTCGCTGTTGCAAAATGGTGTAGATTACACAGATATGCTGAGCCGTCTGCGCATGGGTGAGAGTGTGCGTGTGTATGCAAAACTGTCGCCGAATGTATGCTCTTCCGGAATGTTATGATCCATAGGTCAAAGAAAGAAAGGTGTTCATGAAAGGCGGAAAAACGAATTGAGGCCCCTGTAAATGGTAACTGATGACCGGGAGGAGGGGGTACTGGCACACAGCTGTTGGGAGATAAATTGAACATTATACTTAAATTGCAGGCGGATGGAGGGGGGATGGATGGATTGAACATTATACTTCTCTAGCCACGGGGAACCAACGACCATCTTTCCGGGGGCCCTTGTCGCTAATACTCTGTCCACTTGTAGACATACGACATACTACAGACTAGAAATCTTCGGCGACCGCCTAGTCCGCCTACCGTTAGATCCACCGCTGGTTCATGACGGTGTTTTTTTCTATCGTGGAGGTGCATCTTTCCCCCTGCCTGCAGCGTATGCATCGAGCAGGAGACAGTGTGGCAGTATGCAATTTGCCCGCTGGATAGGAGCGGTCCCGCGGCAACGCCATCATTCCGCACATCTTAACAGCATGCCCGTCATGGGTTCTAACCGCGTATGAACCGTCCGCCGTAGCAAAGGCTTACTATCCGGCTACGTGGTATTCAAGTCCTGAAATGGCCGGCATGATCGCATAGGCTATTACCCCAACAATAATAATAATAATAATAAGAAGAACTTAGCATAGCAGTTCACACCTGGGGAAGAGTTTGTCTTGACTTTGTTGCTGCCGGGCTACCGCTGTGACGC
This sequence comes from Anopheles merus, assembly GCF_017562075.2. Lineage (NCBI taxonomy): Eukaryota > Metazoa > Arthropoda > Insecta > Diptera > Culicidae > Anopheles > Anopheles merus. Next base: position 25,187 of record NW_024428231.1, on the reverse strand, counting down.
GACAAATTCACGGAATGCACTCGACCAAAACATGAACCTACCGATCCGAACTCATTCCAAGGCATTGCTGGTCAATCGGCGTCACGATACCGACAAGCCAACAAGACGCCCGATTCTGGACGGACTGGTGCAGCACCATATGCGCACCGTAATAAACAAATCCAGAATCCTCTTTTGTATGAATTCAATTCAAGTTTTGTTTCCAGTTGCGTCCGCTAGCTGAATTAGAAATAAATGTGCAATATATCACACGCACGTTTGCTTAGATCGTGTGTCTTTTTAATACCCCCAACAGCAGAGCCGATCGCAAAGATGCCAATGCCAATGGTTGTGTTGTCTCTCAGGTAGCGAGATCGAAAATGCATGGACTTTGTAGCCGCAGCGGATGAAAATGTACACATCAGAATCAAATAGTTTTGAGGTTTCCAAACGCACGCACACAAACACCCAAACACGCGCGCGCAAACTCACACACAAACACGCGCGCGCAAACTCACACACAAATACGCGCGCGCAAACTCGCACACACATAACACACACACACATACGCGCACGCGCACATGCATGAACGCGCGTACGCCAGCACGCACGCACGCACACACACACGCACGTACGCGCGCCCGCGAGCATGAAAGCGCGCACGCCAGCACGCACCCACGAAAGCGCGCTCGCGAGCACGCACCCCCGAAGTCGCGCAAGCACGCACTCCCCCCCCCCCACTAGACCACCCCCCCTCCACGCATGATCGATTACGGCTACCTTCTCGGTAGAACGGCTGGTTCAGGTTTCTTGTAGCGCATCCTCATCCCTAGCGCCGGGCGGGGTGGGGGATCGCGACATGATAGAGTGAACGGTCACTTTCCCCGCGCTGTGTGTGTGTTTGTAACGAGACCCAAAAACTCGAGACAGATTTCGGCACATTAAAAAAAAAATTTATAGCCACTATACATTGTGCTACATGATGCATAGAAGGTCGTTGAAGCATCAAACATGTTCAAATTAAAAAATATTAGATTAGTGTTAGACGTTCTCCTACGCTTGTTTTAAATAGGCTTCTTCACCCTCAATTGGCAGGGGCATCGAATGGTCTCATCAGCAGCGGCGCGAAATAAAATAAACCATCAATACACCGATAACACTTTGAATCCCAATCCAGCTTCTCCCACAGCGCCTCAAGGTCACACACTGGTTAATAAATGCTAACACCCACCAATAACAATACATAACCGCAATGCACATATGAGTATCAACGCATACACCGCAACAGCCAATCAGCTGGTGGCGGAAGGTACGGGCAGAAGCGCAAGTAAGGTAGGGCAGGGTGAGGGAGGGAGAGGAGAGGAAGAAGCGGACAAAAAAATGGGCGCCATTATTTTTTTTAATTTTTTGACCGTTTTTTTTTGCTCCGCCGCCGCCCGAACTTGGCCCGAACTGCCCGAACTGCGCGACCCAGCGCAGGAATCGCTGAAGTCCAGCGCGGGAGACCAGCCAAAATCTGCGGTGGCCAGCGCAGATTTTGGTACATTTCTGCGCTGGAAACTGCTCGAAGTTGCGCAGCGGGTAAGCGAGTGTTTTTCCTAAATAAATTTAGTCAAGTTCCAGAGTTCAAAGCAACAACATCGTGTCTTCATCATTTTCAAAACTTCCTCTTCATCATTAACATTTGGTCCTTCGAGCCGGATTAGTGTGCAAGTGATCCACAGTTCGCGTTTAGGGAAGTTTGTGAAAAGTAAAGTTTGTGTTAGAAAGTGAAACTATGCCCGCTGACCATTCTCCCGTCAAAGAAGTGGTTCCAGCGGCCAACGATATGGAGGAAAGCCAAAGTTCCACCGTCAGAGAATTTGGCTCCGTTCCAGACGTCACCAAATTGAACCGTCAACGCACTCACCTGTAGTGGCAGCTTGACCGTTTAGAACAGATGTTCGTCAAACACAGCACCGACGTTCACTCGCTGAAAACCATATCAGACCGAGTGAAGGTGCTTGCTTTGGACTACAAACAATGGTACGACTCGATCTTGGACGTTGTGAGCGACGACCAGGCTCAGGAGGCAATCGAGCGATATGGCGTGTTCGACGACAGGGTATTCGAGTTAAGCAAAAACATCGATTACCAGTTAGCATCGCAGATCCCATTGCCTACAACACCAATCCCAGTTTTCGGCAGTGAACAGAAACCCACGACAGTCCCGGTGCGTGCAAGACTTCCCGAAATCGTGCTACCACATTTCGACGGAAATATTCGCGGCTGGCCTGCCTTCCGTGACACGTTTCAATCACTGATTCATTCTTCAGAGCAGCTGACCGAATGTGACAAACTACATTACCTTGCTGCGTCGCTGACGAAGGACGCACGCGCGGTGATCGACGCGTTGGAAATAACATCCAAAAACTACGACGTAGCCTGGAAGCTGTTGTCTGAGCGCTACGAGAACAAGTACCTCATCGTCAAAACCACCGTTGAGGCGTTATTCAGCATATCACCGCTGAGGAGAGAATGTGCAGATTCTCTAAGCCGACTTGTCGACGATTTCGAGCGTAACCTACGAATGCTCGAAAAGGAAGGCGAGAAACCAGATGCATGGAGCACGCTGCTGGTGTTCAGGCTAAGCTCGCTGCTGGATCCAACAACCCTGCGTCATTGGGAGCTTCACCGGAAGTCCACGACCATCCCAACGTACAAAGACTTAGTGCAATTCGTCCGCAACCATTGCCATGTACTGAAGTCTTTCTCCAAGCCAGCCAACGGAGCCAGAACCGGAGACACCATGCGCAGCAATCCTCGAGTGCAAACCATCCATGCTGCGACCAGTGCTGTGAATAGTGTTGCGTACAACGAAAAGTGCAAATTGTGCGGTGTTTCAAAACATTCAGTGTTCCGGTGTGAATTGATCAACAATATGAGTGTTGCAGATAGAAAGCAACTAGTGCAGTCGAAAGGATTGTGCTTCAACTGCTTTTCTCCAGCTCATCGTTTACGACAGTGTACATCAAGCGGATGCAAGATCTGCCAACAACGGCATCATACGTTGCTGCATGAAGCAGCACCAGCAACTGAGGCGTCGGATGCTCCAGCCACGAGTTCGATCTGTCCTCCTCAGTCCCTTACCCACTGTTCCATCCAGATCGAAAACAGTGTTGTGTTGCTGCAAACCGTGCTGGTCCAGGTAGAGGACAAACACGGACGATGTCATCTAGCACGTGCCTTGCTGGATTCCGGAGCACAACTCAACATCATCACCGAGCGCCTTACTCAACGGCTGGGTGTGGCGAAACGGCGAGAGAATCATCGCATCGGAGGAATTGGAGAAGTTTCCGTGACGTCACAACATTCGGCTGTGTTAAGGATCCATTCTTTAGACGGTGAATACAAAGCGTCCGGAAAGTTCCACGTACTCAGCAAGCTCACTCGTGAGCTCCCATCAACCCGTATCAACACAAGCAGCTGGCAGATACCTCGTCAAGTTCAGCTGGCCGATCCTTCGTTTCACAGTCCTGGCCCGATCGACCTCATCATCGGTGCAGAGCTGTACTACGACGTCGTTAAGGAAGGACTCATTAAGCTATCCCACGAAAGAGTGACACTCCAAAACACTGCTTTTGGTTGGGTGTTAGCAGGTAGAGTCAATGTTCATGCACCATCTTCATCCATCGTGGGACACGTCTGCAGTACGAGCATCGAAGAGCAGCTGAGTAAATTCTGGGAGTTGGAGTCATGCCGAGCTACTAGCACATTATCCGTCGAGGAGAGCAACTGTGAGAAACAGTTCGCAGCCACCACCACCAGAGACACCGACGGTCGATTCATCGTGCAGCTACCGAAACGAGAGGACAAGCTGGCTCGTCTTGGGGATTCGAAAGGGATAGCCACACGCCGGTTCCTTGCCTTGGAACGTCGGCTATCCTCGAATGCCTCATTGAAGACAGCTTACACACAATTCATCGAGGAGTACGCAGAACTTCAGCACATGACAGAAGTAGCCGAGAGCGATGCTACAATTTCATCACCATCATACTATCTCCCACATCACTGCATCGTGCGACCAGATAGTACCACCACTAAACTCCGGGTAGTGTTCGACGCTTCGTGTGCATCAGACACCGGAACATCTTTAAACGATGCACTGATGATCGGACCCACAATCCAAGACGACCTGATGTCCATTCTATTGCGGTTTAGAATGTCGAAATTTGCCCTGGTAGCAGACATCGAGAAGATGTACCGGCAAATCAACATAGCTGCCATCGATCGTCCGCTGCAACGAATCCTGTGGCGAAATTCTCCAACCGAGCCGATACGAACGTTCCAGCTCAACACCGTCACCTACGGCACATCATGTGCTCCGTATTTGGCCACCAAAACCCTGCAAGTGCTATCTCAGGTCGGAGCTAGCACCCACCCCGAAGCAGCAACCATCCTCGGACGAGACTTCTACATGGACGACATGCTGACTGGCGTAAATAACATTCCCGAGGGTCAACGAGTATGTCAGCAACTCATCGATCTCCTGGCTTCTGGTGGATTCTGCTTGCGGAAATGGGCCACCAACAACAGGCAGATCTTCGAACATCTGCCCCAGCATCTGCAAGATGAAAGGACGATTCTCAACTTGGATGCGAAGTCACCGATCATCAAGACACTCGGACTGAAGTGGAACGTTTCCACCGACGCCTTTGTGTTCAACATCCCACGCTGGAACGCAGACAACATCATCACCAAACGAAACGCGCTTTCGGATGTCGCGAAACTGTTCGACCCAATCGGACTGGTTGGACCAGTTATCATCCAAGCCAAGCTGTTCCTTCAAGAGCTGTGGAAATGTCAGATCACCTGGGACGAACCGTTAACACTAGCACTACAAAACCGATGGCTTCTGTTTCGCGAGACGTTGGCCATGCTGCAAACGATTCACATTCCACGCTGGCTCTTAACCGATCAACGAGCAACGAATCTACAATTGCATTGCTTTTGTGATGCATCCGAGAAGGCGTACGGAGCGGCGATTTACTTGCGTTCGATCAACACCGATGGACGTGTGACAACCAACCTCATCACTGCAAAATCCAAAGTGGCACCACTAGCAGACTCCCGTAAGCAAAAGCGTGTTTGCTTACCCCGACTGGAGCTTTCTGCAGCACTGCTACTGGCACACTCGTACGAGAAGGTGTCAGACGCCTTGAAGCTTCAGGTCGAGACCATCTTTTGGTCTGACTCAACCCTCGTCCTGCATTGGTTGTCTGCAACTCCGTCACGCTGGAAAACCTTCATCGCTAACCGGGTGTCCGAGATCCAACACATCACTCACGGCAAGGAGTGGAGACACGTATCCGGAACGGACAATCCTGCGGACATCATCTCTCGAGGAATGGATGCGGATCAGCTGGAAAATTCAACCCTTTGGTGGCACGGACCAGACTGGCTGGCGCAACCATCAGAGGAATGGCCGAACACTCATCAACCTCGACAGGAAGAATTCACCACGGACGAATTGGAGGAGCGACCAATCTGCATGGCTACCCAATCCGTGGCTCCGAACGAACTTTTTAGCCTCCGTTCAACGTTCACCGGACTGCAACGTCTGGTTGCGTGGCTAAGAAGATTCCGACACAACACGAATCCTGCTAATCATCAACAACGCAGACTGGATCATCATCTCAGCTTGGAGGAACTAGCCGAATCTACACTGTGTCTAGTTCGCCTCGCTCAAGCTGAATCATTCCCAGAAGACATCAAACATCTATCGAAAGGCGATTCGGTCGGCAACCACTCACCTTTAAAACTACTAGCACCGTTTCTACAAGATGGCCTGCTACGAGTGGGTGGAAGATTGCGACATGCACCAATCCCGTTCGACCGAAAGCATCCGTACATCTTACCCGCCAACCATCCGCTGACGAATCAGATTGCAACCCTGTATCATCGGACCTATCAACATGCGAATCCACAACTACTGATAGCGAGCATGCGAGAACGATTTTGGCCACTGCGAGCAAAAAACCTGGCCAGAAGAATCGTCCACTCCTGCTACAAATGCTATCGTTGCCGCCCCACACCTGCGCAGCAACTCATGGGCGACCTTCCAACAGAGAGAGTTACACCAACGTCAACTTTCTTACACACCGGAGTCGACTTGTGTGGACCGATACACTATCGACATACATCTCGGAAGGCGCAACTCATCAAGGGCTACGTAGCGATATTCGTCTGTATGGCAGTGAAGGCTGTACACATCGAATTGGTAGCGGACCTGTCTACCAACGCTTTCCTTGCGGCACTTCGACGATTCATCGGACGTCGCGGGAAACCGGCTCTCATCGAATGCGACAACGCTAGGAATTTCTTGGGCGCCTCCCGAGAAATTGCCTCCTTGTCCAAGCAATTCAACCACCAGTGGCAAACATCAGTGATTAAGTCCTGCATCGACGATGGCATCCAGTTCAAGTTCATCCCACCTCGCTCACCCAACTTAGGAGGTCTTTGGGAGGCGGCAGTCAAGTCTTTCAAAACACACTTCAAGCCAACCGTTGGGAACGCCATCCTCACGAGCGATGAACTCAACACGCTACTGATCCAGATTGAAGGATGCCTCAACTCTAGACCACTTACACCATTCTCCAATGACCCATCTGATCTGGAAGTGCTGACCCCAGGTCACTTCCTCATTCATCACCCCATCGTATCCCTGGCCGAACCATCGCTGGAAAAGCTGCCGTTCAACCGTCTCGATCGCTGGCAAAAGGTGCAAGAGTTTGTCCGTCGACTATGGAACCGCTGGTCAACAGACTACTTGTCCGGACTACAGCAGAGAACCAAGTGGACCAAGCAGAAGGACAACGTGAAGCTGGATACCATGGTGCTGCTGAAGGAGGACGGTCTACCTCCATCGAAATGGTGTCTTGGCCGCGTCACGCAGATCATCAAGGGAGCTGACGACAACATCCGAGTGGTCATCGTCAAGACGAAAGATGGAGACTTCAAGCGTTCCATCTCTAAAATCTGCGTTCTTCCCACCGACGAGCCATCAAGTTCATCCTAGTTGAATTAGATAATTCAACGCGGGGGAGTATGTTACGGCAAGCGTAATGGTAACGCGTCATCCTTAGTACGCCTAGCGTAAGGTAGAGGGCGCTTTCCAGTAAATTGACTACGTGTAAAAAGAACTTAATCATAATTCTTTTACGCAGTGCAAACTGCTGTAGATCGGTATCGTGCAGCTCGAATTCCCGCAAGTGCAGCTCGAATTCCCGCAAGTGCAGCTCGAGTTCCCGAATTCTGCAGTATATAAGCGAGTGTTTTTCCCAAATAAATTTAGTCAAGTTCCAGAGTTCAAAGCAACAACATCGTGTCTTCATCATTTTCAAAACTTCCTCTTCATCATTAACAAATATAATAATGTAATATTGTGTAAATAAATACAATAATGTAATAATGTGTTAATGAATATAATAATTGAATAATGTGTAAATGAATATAATAATGTAGTATGATATAATGATTGTTGGCTAATCTAGTGTGCGTAGTGCGGCAATTTACAATGGTTTGGTGATATTCGACCACGTAATAAAAAAAATATTCATAGTAACAAAAAAAAATGATAGAAAATGGAACGCGCTCACCGATGGTTTCCTTGTGGTGGATAAACTGCAACGATAACGTCGCTGCACAGCGATGGCGGTTGCCACGAGGTGACGCCGATGAGTTGCGATGGCGTCGATGAGCTGCGATGGCGATTTCCACGGGAAGGCTTTGAGCACTGCAATGACGGTTGCCACGAGGTAGCGTCGATGAACTGCGATGGCGGTTCCCACGAGGTGGCTTCGATGCACTGCGATGACGGTTGCCACGAGGTGGCGTCGATGAATTGCGATGGCGGTTGCCACGAGATGGCGTCGATGAACTGCGATGAGAGCGATGACGCAGCAGTGGTATCGTTTCACGTGATTTCTGGTGCAGCTGCGATAATCCCGATGACACGGTACTTGCCGCAAGATGATTATCCTGCTGCGGTGCTGCAGGCACTTCGTAACTGCCGATCGGTGCCACTGAGTTAGGGTGATGACGGCAACCGGAATGTGAAACCGGCTTGCACTTTTAATGCCGAGTATGGGGTCCGCATGGATGGCACTGCCTGTGCGTATGGATGGTAGGACTCCGGTGACGCTCGGAACTGGTGCAATGCGCGGTTGGTTTGCCCGTTTGTGCACGACGCGCCAAAGTGCGTTTAGCTTTGCTGTGTCAATGCGTAGTGCGAGACGATGACGTGGTTCAGGCGAAACGTAGCTAAACGTGGCTCGGTTTGGTGTGACGATGAACTCAAGCACGGTGCAGTACGGTGCTGTGCAACGACATTGCACAAATTCTCACACAGAGAGGATGCTGCGCGGTGCGGTGCGACGACGTTGGTTAAGCTCGCACACGAAGAGGAAGCTGGTCGGTGCGGTTGCACTACCTTCCTGGACAACGGCACCTTAACCTTTAAGTTGGCAACCGGATACCCGGGTATTTTTTTCAACTTCGAACTGCAATAACTTTTGATTCATTGCTTTTATTCACCTGAAATTTTCCGTAGTCTCTCAACTTTTAATTTATGATTTTTTGATGCATAAATTGTAATTTTAAACAGCCTGTAAGTATTTTATTTTGATTTTTTTTAAACTTTACCACGTAAGTTGGCAACCAGCATACCCGGGTATTCCATACATTTTGTATGGAGAATGACGTTTCTCTTCTTCCTCTTTTCGTATTGTGCTTATTTTCGAGTCAAATTCAAGCGATTCCAAATTTCAATTTGAACGTTATTTTTATAATAAAATGAAAAAACTTAATAAATAAATGAAGTAGAAGAGAATATCTGGTCGGCATTACTTGCTTACAGCATTAAAATATAGAAAGCATTGTTTACCTATGAAAATCGTCACTTTTTTGCATCAAAACGTGTGGAATACCCGGGTATGCCGGTTGCCAACTTACGTGTGTAAATCTGGTTGCCAACTCTACGGTTAAACAGCGCAATGTAGCGTTCACTATTGCACTATCTTCCGTTTTTTCCGTTATGCGCGGATCACGTCGGGGTCACCACTTGTTGGATCTTTGTCGTACACCAACTTTATTATTACGCACTATAATCACGCACAGATAAACGGAACGGAAGAACCTCACGAGCGTACAGTTTGGCGGTCGGAATGATAAGAGAAAGACGATCGCCCGGTGCGATCGTTTATCTCTGCTCTCCTATCGGTGCGATCGTTTATCCCTGCTCTCCTATCGGTGCGATCGTTTATCCCTGCTCTCCTATGGTTCGTGGATGTTCGGTCCCTACGTTGTCGTCCTGCTACTCCCTATCATTTCTGGTGCCATCTAGCGGACGCTAGTACAACGTAGCGCCTTACGGGTACGCGGTATGTGGTATGATCACCACAGGACCCCCCTCCAGTGACGGAGTCACTGTTTTTTGGATATGATTGCCGTCAAACGCGAGACGCGGACTATGGCATTAATTGATGTGGAATCGTAGTTGCTTCTTTTTGGTCAGATCCTCGAGAACAAACGCTGGTTTGAGTCTGTCTATGGAGATCGATTCGTTCTTGTTATTTCGTTTGACTATGAAAAATTTTCTGCATCTACGTATTACTTCGTAGGGTCCTTCGTAAGGTGGTTGTAAACCAGTTTTGACTTTGTCAACTCTAACGAAGACATTCTTGCACGTCTCCAGGCTTTTGGGCATGAACTGTGAGTAGCTTTGTTTTATGTTAGGGGGAATAGGTTCCACGGATCTGAATGCATTTTTCAAATTTAGGATGAAATCGGGGAGATCTGTCGGGTTATTATCGGAGGGTGTAAAAACTTCGGACGGAAGCCTTAGACTTTGTCCGTACACCATTTCCGCTGGGGAACCCTTGATGTCGTTTTTAAAGGAAACTCTTATGCCAAGCAACATTAGAGGCAAATATCGAGTCCAATGTAAGGTATCATCGTGCGCTATTATAGCTCCCTTCAGTTGCCGATGAAATCGTTCGACCATGCCATTGGCTTGCGGGTGATAGGCTGTAGTTTTTATGTGATGAGTGCCGAGCAATTTTGTCAATTCCTCGAACAGTCTAGATTGAAATTGACGACCTCTATCAGTTGTTACAACAAACGGGCATCCAAAACGCGATATATATTGCTCTACAAATGTTTTTGCAATAGTTGGTGCTGTGATGTCTGTCATGGGGAAACATTCCGGCCATCGTGTGAAGCGATCGACGATGGTCAGAAGATACATCTTGTCCTCTGAAGGAGGCAACGGACCCACGATATCCATGTGGATGTGGTCAAATCTTCCTTTTGGTACCTGGAACGTTTCCAGTGGCGAACGAGTGTGTCGAACCACCTTTGCTTTCTGACATCCTATACAGGCTCTCGTCCAATTTGCTGCATCTTTATTAATCGAAGGCCAAAAATATCGTTCCACCAGCATTTTCCGTGAAGCACGGATTCCTGGGTGCGAAAAGCTATGAGTATTATCGAAAATGATTTTTCTCAGAGACAATGGTACGTACAACCTGTTCTTTCCCGCAGAGGTTTCAAAAACTAGGCTGGTTTTGTCTAGCACTAGTTGCCTAAGTTTGTATTTTGTGTTTTTCATGTTTTCTAATAGATGTACTAATTGTTTGTCCGTTTTCTGTTCTTGAGAGAACGTCTCATAAGTTATGTTGGTTATAACTTGTGTTTCGCCTACTCTCGACAACGCATCAGCTACAACGTTGCTATCACCAGCTATGTAACGAATGTCATTGGTGAACTGTGATATAAAATCAAGTTGTCGACTCTGACGTGGTGATTTTTCTGCCTTCGATGTTAGCGCGGTTGTGAGAGGTTTATGGTCTGTGAATACTGTAAACAATCTACCTTCCAGAAAGTATCGAAAGTGTTTAATGGCTAGTGCTATTGCTAATAATCTCTTATGACGTTAGACACGTCGAACTCTGCCTCAGCCGCTGCAAACCACGCTGCAGGAGAGTCTTCCCAAAAAGAAGGAAGCTTTGTGGACACACGTGCTATCTCTGGGGTTGCATTGGTCGCAGAAGTGCTAGGTACCGAGCCATCGCTAGGTTTCGTGCCCTTCGCTGCGGCCCCCGGCATTGTGATCACAACTGGAGGTGGGTTGGCGGTTGGAGTACCAGGTACCGACCCCCCGCCAGTTTTTGTGTCCTTCACCGCAGTCCCCGGCATTGCAATCACTACGTTTCACAATTATGGCTGTTGTTCGTTTGACACTTTCGACTATGCTAACTACACTGTTCTAATTTCACCATATATAATGTGCGCGACCGACTATAATTTGTACATGAATATAATAATGTAATATTGTGTGAATGAATATAATAATGTAATATTGTGTAAATGAATACAATAATGTAATAATGTGTTAATGAATATAATAATTGAATAATGTGTAAATGAATATAATAATGTAGTATGATATAATGATTAATGGCTAATCTAGTGTGCGTAGTGCGGCAATTTACAATGGTTTGGTGATATTCGACCACGTAATAAAAAAAATATTCATAGTAACAAAAAAAAATGATAGAAAATGGAACGCGCTCACCGATGGTTTCCTTGTGGTGGATAAACTGCAACGATAACGTCGCTGCACAGCGATGGCGGTTGCCATGAGGTGACGCCGATGAGTGGCGATGGCGTCGATGAGCTGCGATGGCGATTTCCACGGGAAGGCTTTGAGCACTGCAATGACGGTTGCCACGAGGTAGCGTCGATGAACTGCGATGGCGGTTCCCACGAGGTGGCTTCGATGCACTGCGATGACGGTTGCCACGAGGTGGCGTCGATGAATTGCGATGGCGGTTGCCACGAGATGGCGTCGATGAACTGCGATGAGAGCGATGACGCAGCAGTGGTATCGTTTCACGTGATTTCTGGTGCAGCTGCGATAATCCCGATGACACGGTACTTGCCGCAAGATGATTATCCTGCTGTGGTGCTGCAGGCACTTCGCAACTGCCGATCGGTGCCACTGAGTTAGGGTGATGACGGCAACCGGAATGTGAAACCGGCTTGCACTTTTAATGCCGAGTATGGGGTCCGCATGGATGGCACTGCCTGTGCGTATGGATGGTAGGACTCCGGTGACGCTCGGAACTGGTGCAATGCGCGGTTGGTTTGCCCGTTTGTGCACGACGCGCCAAAGTGCGTTTAGCTTTGCTGTGTCAATGCGTAGTGCGAGACGATGACGTGGTTCAGGCGAAACGTAGCTAAACGTGGCTCGGTTTGGTGTGACGATGAACTCAAGCACGGTGCAGTACGGTGCTGTGCAACGACATTGCACAAATTCTCACACAGAGAGGATGCTGCGCGGTGCGGTGCGACGACGTTGGTTAAGCTCGCACACGAAGAGGAAGCTGGTCGGTGCGGTTGCACTATCTTCCTGGACAACGGCACCTTAAACAGCGCAATGTAGCGTTCACTATTGCACTATCTTCCGTTTTTTCCGTTATGCGCGGATCACGTCGGGGTCACCACTTGTTGGATCTTTGTCGTACCTCCCTGCTCTCCTATCGGTGCGATCGTTTATCCCTGCTCTCCTATCGGTGCGATCGTTTATCCCTGCTCTCCTATGGTTCGTGGAGGTTCGTGGTCCCTACGTTGTCGTCCTGCTACTCCCTATCATTTCTGGTGCCATCTAGCGGACGCTAGTACAACGTCGTGATTGCACTGCCGGCGCTGACAGTGCTGAACACAAAAACGTAGCGCCTTACGGGTACGCGGTATGTGGTATGATCACCACAGCCCTTTTGAAGTCGTCCCACCATTCACCTATCTTGGGTCAAAGGTCAGCAACGACAACAGCATGGAAGCTGAGTTGCGCGCAAGGATGCTGGCTGCCAACCGGTCATTCTACAGCCTGAAAAAGCAGTTCACCTCAAAGAACCTGTCGCGACGGACGAAGCTAGGACTATATAGTACCTATATAGTACCAGTACTCACATACGCCTCTGAGACATGGACACTGTCCAAATCTGACGAAACCCTCTTAGCAGCGTACGAAAGGAAGATGCTCAGAAGGATAATTGGCCCCGTATGTGTGGAAGGACAATGGAGGAGCCGCTATAATGACGAGCTATACGAGATGTACGGCGACCTCTCTGTCGTACAGCGTATCAAGCTTGCCAGGCTCCGGTGGGCTGGCCATGTTATACGCATGGAAACGGACGACCCAGCCCGTAAAGTCTTTTTAGGCCGTCCACAAGGACAGAGGAGGCGTGGTAGGCCCAAATTGAGGTGGCAAGATGGCTTGGAGGCGTCCGCCATTAAGGCCGGGATAACGGACTGGCAGACGAAGGCGCGAGACCGTGAGCGGTTTCGGACACTCCTGAGGCAGGCCAAGACCGCAAAGCGGTTGTAGCGCCGGATAAGTAAGTAAGTAAGTAACTGCCTTCATGTTCAAGTGTCTACAGCTTTCTTATAATGCACTGAAATTATGTTTTGAATGATTAGTCAAAAAATAAGCTATTTATTTCAGCCTTTATAAAGTCATCACAAGCCGCATTACAGGCTCTTAATGGCCGTGTTATATCTTTCGTATATTCAATGAAACTCGACCACTCTGTTAGGTTGTTCGTACGCGAGAGAGCGTGCCGCCAATTCTTCTTTCTATTTTCTTCTTCCTTCATTTCCATATCTGTCGCCGCGTGTCAAACAAACAAGCGGTTTACACATCGTGGTTGGATACGCACGGTGTGTACGAGGTGTATATAACATCTCTCCTCTTGACGACTGAAAACAAGGATCCGGATGATTGCATTGAAATCATCTTCCTTGCAATCTGCGAGAACGTCGTAGGTTCATTGCATCCTGACTACTTGTAGGATGTGCATCAGTCAGGTTATCGTTCGAATCTGGTAGGTCCTCCCCCACACCCATCATTTCATTAGTGTGCCGTTCCCATACTCTGCCATCGTCGAGATGTACCGAATACCACAGTTTTCCTAACTTTTCCACCACTCGTCCAAATTTCCATTTGTCCGACGATAGGTAGTCTCGCACTCTTACACGGTCGCCATCCGAAAATTGCTTCGTATTCAAATTTCCTCCATGATGCACTTCATTCGAAGGTAGCATAAGATCAATACGTGACCTTATTTGATGACCATAAATCAGTTGTCATGGTGTTTTACCTGTGGAAGGATGAATCATTTTGCGGTAAGTGATTAGTATGTTGCATAGACTAAGATGCAACTCAGACTTTGAACATTTCAAAGCCTTCAGCTTTTGCTTGAACGTTTGTACATAACATTCTGCTTGTCCGTTAGTAGCTGCATGGTATGGTGCTCCCATCTTATGGACAATTCCGTTCATCTTCAAAAATCGCTGAAACACATCGGAAGTGAACTGTCTTCCGTGATCGCTGACCAATACCGATGGTAATCCATGACTACTAAATATCTCGCGACACATTTGTACCGTTTTTTCTGCTGTAGTAGATTTGCAAATTCGTATTTCCGGCCATTTACTGCAAGCGTCGACCATGATAAAAGAATAGGTGTCCATGAAAGGTCCCGCAAAGTCTACATGAACTCTTTAGAACGGAGCCGTTGGTTTCTCCCAACAGTGTAAGGGAACTTTTGATGGTTCCGGTCTTGTAGATTGGCAATCAGCGCAGTTCTTTACCATTGTCTCAATAGCGATGTCGATACCGGGCCACCAGCAATAACCTCTTGCTAGAGATTTTGTTCTTGTTACGCCAAAATGTGTCAAATGTAGTTACTCTAGTACTCGCGCTCTCAATTTAGCAGGAACGTAAACTCTTACTCCCCGAAGCAAGCAACCTTGTTGTACCGTAAACTCTTGTTATTTAATTCCGAATCTGTTTTCATTTGGTATTTGCTTCCCATGTGTGATACCTTGTATGAGTGTTTTTACTGTAAGATCTTTTGATGTTGCTTGGCTTAGTTCTTTTACTGTAAGTGGGAGTGTTTCAATCTGTTTAATTTCAATGCCATCAGTTTCTTCAAACAATGTAGTGGTATCTTGGCAGGTTAATGGCAGTCGTGAAAGGGTATCTGCAATGGCATTATCGGCGGCTTTTCTGAATCATATTTTGTAATCAAATGCTTGTAAGTAAGTTGCGTAGTGTTGCATTCGTAAAACTGACATTACTGGTATACCTTTGTGCTCTCCTAGAATTTTAGCAATCGCTTGATTATCGGTAACCAGTGTAAATTGACGTCTGTTTTTGCACAAAGCCGTATTTCTTTCGACGAAAGAACCCGTACACGAAGCACTTACACACGGATAAAGATAAACACGTTTTATTTACAATTAAATTATACTTGCGGTGATCTCCGTTCGCGTTGAGATCAATATGATAAGAGAGCGATCGATCCGCTGATCGATCGCTTTATAAATGCTTCTCGCAGGAAGCAGGATAGCGCACTCTCTCGTTGCCACGTGCCGAACGATAACGTGTCGGCCCGTGATTGGTCGAGCTGGTGCGTGGGAGAAACGCATTCTCCTAGACGCATGCGGGAGAAACGCATGCGGGAATTCGCATGCCGACGTGTTGGAGTCGACGTCAGGATTAAAATTCGATTTGACCGTTTATTGCGACAACCAGACGTCCGTATAAATATTGGAAGAATTTTTTCACCGCAAACATGATAGCGTATGCCTCTTTATCTACATGCATATACTTTTGTTGTACCTTATTCAGGGTTTGTGACGCGAACTGAATAGGACGCTCTGTGCCGTTGGGATATACATGGCTCAATACTGCACCAACTCCATATGGAGAAGCATCTGTTGCCAACAAAAGTGGTAGTTCTGGTGAATAATGCACTAAGCATTCATTAGATTGAATATGCTCTTTCACTTTTTGGAATGATTTCTCTTGTTCGTTGTTCCATTTAAATTGAGTATCATTCTTTAGCAAGTTGTTTAAAGGATAGAGAATTGTGCTCAGATCTCGCATAGACCTTCCATAGTAGTTAACCAGACCCACACACGAACGTACTTCGTCTTTGTTACTTGGCCTGCGCATATTAGCAATTGCTTCGATCTTGTCACGCATTTTGTGTATACCATGTTCACCTATGGTGTAGCCACAATAATCTATTTGTTAAGCAAAAAATATGCATTTTTCTTTGTTCAGGCGTATGTTTCTATCCTTTAGTCGTTTTAAGACTTCTTCTAGCCTTTGCAAATGAATTTGATCATGGGCCAGTGATTTTAATTATTTTTCTTCTTCATTGGCACAACAACCGTTGTCGGTCAAGGCCTGCCTGTACCCACCCCACTAGTGAAGTGAGCTTGGCTTTCAGTGACTCATTGTTACCATAGCAGGATAGTCAGTCCTACGTATGGGGGCACGGTCTATTTGGACAGAGACAGGACAGAGGCTTGAACCCATGACGGGCATGTTGTTAAGTCGTACGAGTTGACGACTGTACCACCAGACCGGCCAGTAATATTAATATCATCGAGAAATACGCTTACCCCTAAAATTCCATGCAGGATTCCTTCCATTTGCCGTTCCCAAATCGCCGGGGCTGATGCAATACCATACATCAAACGCTTTGGACGAAACAGTCCTCGATGAGTATTAAGAGTCACCATCTCAAGATCTTCGGGTGCTACCTCCTTTTGCAAATAAGCTTGTGCTAAATCGATTTTTGAAAACCGTTTACCACCAGCTAAGGACGCAAACAACTCTTCTACAGTTGGTAATTCTTCTACACCGCAGCTTAGCTCCGAGATATCGACTCTTCGCTCTCTACATGATTGTATCAGCGGCTTCACTCTCACACTGAAGCCTTCGGATCTGCTGTTTGTTATTGGCGATTTCAATCAGCCTAGCATAAGCTGGTCCACAGCTGATCCTTCGTCCTCGCCAGCATACTCATCAATCACGCACTATGAACCAACTGCGCGCTCACTGGCCAACATCACCTTTGTGGATGGATTTAAATTTAACGGATTAGTGCAACTTAATCACATCAATAATTCGCACGGACGCATGCTTGACCTGCTCTACGCTAACAATGCTGCAGCTAAATTGTGTTCGCCTGTCTTTCCAAGTGTTGTTCCGCTTGTACCTCTTGAGTCCTACCATCCGGCGTTTGACTTCAATATACGTATTAACTCGTCGACCCTACGCAATTCGACGACTCGACAAAACTCGACGACAACCGCATTTTATCGTTATAACTTTGCTAAAGCTGACTATGTGAAACTGAACGACATGATATCAATGTTTAACAATAGCTTTCATTGTTCCAATTTTGTTTCACTTGACGAAGCAGTATGTTCATTCTCGTCCTTCATGCTGCAAGCCTTTGTTGTATGCGTCCCAGTTCAGCGTCCTAAACCTAACCCCCTCTGGGCGGACCGCACACTCAAACGACTCAAACGTGTAAAAAGAGCTGCTTATCGTCACTACCAAACGCGCCGCTGCCAAAGATCTCGCTCTATCTACTTTGACACGCACTCTTTATACTGCAGCTATAACAGGTTTCGATATCGCAGATATTTGAGTAAAATTCAACCTAACCTCTGCAGGTGGCCTGACTCGTTTTGGCGCTTCTACAACAGCAAAACAAAATCCACGCATACACCGAAATCCATTACGTACAAAGGAGCAACAAGTGCCAACACTAATGAAATGTGCAATCTCTTCGCGGATCGCTTCGCAGATTGCTTTTCACCGGCCATGAATGATACCGATACCATTGATGCTGCTCTCGTCAACACTCCGGCTGGCGCAATTAACATGAGCACTCCTTTCATCGACAGTGAGATCGTTTTATCTGCCCTAGCGCAACTAAAGCCTTCCTTCGCTCCTGGACCCGACGGAATTCCTTCTACCGTGCTGAAACGCTGTCAAACGACAGTAGCACCTATCCTTGCAAAATTGTTCAATGCATCGCTAGCCAATGGCTACTTTCCCAAAACATGGAGGAAATCTTGGATGGTTCCTATTTACAAAAAGGGCGACAGGACAGATGCCATCAACTACCGGGGTATTACATCTTTGTATGCCATTGCCAAGGTGAACTAGTGGTATACAAACATCTGCTACATGCATGCCGCAGCTACCTAAGCCCGTATCAACATGGATTCGTGCCAAAAAAGTCGACTATCACGAACCTGGTTGAATTTGTAACCTATTGCACTAGTCAAATTGATGCCGGAGCTCAAGTCCATGCAATTTATACAGATCTGAAAGCAGCATTCAACTCTCTTCCGCACGCAATTCTTCTCGCTAAACTCGATAAGCTAAGATTTCCCAGCTCGCTCGTACAGTGGCTTAAGTCTTACCTAATTAATCGCACATACATGGTGAAAATTGATAAGCACATGTCCAAAGAAATAGTCAGCAGCTCGGGTGTGCCACAAGGAAGCAATATTGGCCCGCTTCTCGTCATATTGTTCATCAACGATGTTACCCTCGCTTTACCTCCCGACAGTGTCAGTCTGTTTGCCGACGACGCAAAAATTTTTGCGCCTATTCACAGCACAGGTGATTGTACATTCCTGCAAGACTGCATCGAAATTTTCTGTTCGTGGTGCAAGCGTAATGGACTGACTATCTGCATCGAGAAATGCTACTGTGTGTCTTTTAGTCGATGCAGGAGCCCAGTCACTGGGACCTACTTCATGGACGGCACTGCAGTTAATCGACAGAATCATGCCAAAGACCTGGGCGTTCTGCTTGACTCTAGTTTGAACTTTAAAGAGCATATCGATGACGTTGTAGCCAGAGAAAATCAATTACTTGGCGTGGTTATCCGGACAACTAATGAATTCCGCAACCCCATGTGCATCAAAGCTGTCTACAACTGTATCGTTCGTTCGGTTCTGGAATATTCGTGCGTAGTCTGGAGCCCAACTACCGCTTCTTCAATTGCTCGACTTGAGGCGATTCAACGTAAGCTCACGCGATATGCCCTACGCCTTCTTCCCTGGCAGGATCGCAATAATCTTCCTCCGTATGCTGCGCGGTGCCGTCTTCTAGGCCTTGAACCTCTTTCGGTTAGAAGACGCAATGCACAGTGCTCTTTCATCGCTGGATTGCTAAATGGCTCTATCGACTCATCGCCTTTGTTGCATCGAGTCGATATCTATGCACCATCCCGAACACTTAGGTCTAGAGAAACTCTACGGCTCGCTCAACCCCGTTCCAGTGCTGGTCGGTCTGACCCTATGCTCCGCATGTCGGCTGTCTTCAACACTGTCTCGGATTGCTTCGACTTCGACATCTCAACTCAGTGCTTCAAGAAACGTCTCCGGCTTTTGCCGTGGTCGCAGTGAATTGCGATGCAAATCTTATTTTTGCTATGTATTTTTTTTAATTGAACTGTTACATCTTAATTAGGCCATACGGCCCGTTGAAGATTAAATAATAATAATAATAATAATAATAATAATGGGTGTTGATCAACCTGCAACTTTTGATTAACAGTTTGCTTGTAATCTCCGCAAATTCGTACTTTACCTTCTGCCTACCGCACCGGTTAAATCGGCGTTTCCCATTTGCTGGTTGGTACTTCTTCTAGCACGTCCTCTGCAACAAGCTTGTCAAGCTCTTGATCCACAGCATCGATTAAGTTGTATTGTATTGTTTATTGTATTAAGTGTGTTGCGAAAGCAACTTCGTCGGCTCCTCGACGATAGCGAATATGAAAAATAACGACCGTTTTCACAAACGTACAATATACTTTATTAATCACCGGCTCGACCGAATGTAACTATTAACTGTAGTTTTAAAAACGCGGTCTTTGTCGTTCGCTAGTTTTGAAAGAGGTCGATTATCCTGCGCACGGTCTATTTAAGCCCTTTCTTCCCGCGATGGCCGTTGCGCCATCGCGTTACGCAGCGAACGTTGCCCTTTTCCCGATATCCGAATTTCGAACATCGACTTTGACAGCCGAGATGTTTACACCTAACTCCTGTCATTATCTATTTGTTTTGGTTTGCGTGTGCCATAAAAGAGGCACGCGGTTTGTCGGCACAGTTACATGTAACATTCTCCCCCCGGTATGACGCTCTCAGTGGATTACCTACGTTGTGCCGACGTCTAAAATAGCTATATTTACCGCAGGTCTCTCTATCATCCCACTCTCAGTCTGTACGGTCACGCGCCGTACCTGATTGTCGGCCGTTCGGCACACCTTCACAATGCGTCCCCTAGGCCAGCAGTTTCGTGGGTTGTTGGAGTCCGCTATCAATACTAAATCGCCCTCAGCTATTAATTTCGTAGGCTGGTGCCATTTTGTCCGTCTCGTCAATGTTGGTAGGTATTCGGAAACCCATCGCTTCCAAAACATATCTGCAAACTGTTGTGCCGATTTCCAGGATTTACGCATCAAAGGGATCGAATCGTCAAACGGCAACAGTGGCTTACTTCCATTTGAGCTGCCTAAAATGAAGTGATTTGGTGTTAGTGGGGACTCGGATTCATTTTCTAACGGAATGTCTGTCAAGGGTCGCGAATTTACAATCAACTCTACTTCACTCAACCTAGCCCGAAGCAGCTCGTCGGTAGGGTGATGGGGAAGATCGAAGGAGGAAAGCGTCTTTTTTATCGATTGGATGAGTCTTTCCCATGACCCACCAAAATGCGGTGCGGCAGGTGGGTTAAACACCCATCTCGTCCCAAGCTGTACAAATTCTGCCATCAACCGTTCTGCATCAATCAGCGCCGCTGCTTCCTTGAGCTCTCGCGATGCACCTACAAAGTTAGTGCCCCGGTTACTAATGAACTCCAACGGCATTCCCTTCCGCGCTGTGAAGTTGCGGATAGCAAAAATGCAAGAGTCCGTAGAGAGGCTATGCGCAACCTCGATGTGAATTCCTCTTGTGGTGAGACAGGTGAAAATCACTCCCCACCGTTTTTCGGTTCGTCTTCCGACTGCGACTACCATCGGTCCGAAATAGTCAACACCCGTGTACGTGAAGGGATGTTGAAACGCAGCCAGCCGTTGGTACGGGAGATCTCCCATTGCAGGATTTTGTGGTGTGGCACGTCGCACTTTGCAGTATTGACAACAGCGTCTTACTCGGTTATAAGTGGCTTTAAGTTGTGGAACATGGTATTTGAGTCTTATTTCGTTAATCGCCGTTTGATGGTTGGCATGTCGATATTTGTGATGGTACCAACTAATCAGCAGGCCGGTTGCATAATGCTGATTTGGGATGATAACTGGTCGCTTGGTATCATCGCCAACCCATACGCATTTATCAATCCTCCCTCTCATACGCAGCACTCCTTGTTTGTCGATTAACGGGCTCAGTTTGTACAACGGACTTGCTTTGTTAAGTGGCTGTTTCCACGGATGTATTTGTAGCTCACTATTATCGAGTAATCTTATATCATCCTCATAGTGATCTTTCTGTACTTGCTTGTAAATTGCGTATTCAGCTCGTTCCAATTCATCATGCGTTAGCCCTCCTTGCTGCTTAGTCCTTTCTTTTCGGCAGTTATTAAAGAAGCGGTAAACATACGCAACAGCCCTTACCAATCTGTGCCATTTAGAAAATCGAGTGAACTCGATAGTCGAAGTGTTAATCGAGTGATGAAGCAAAGTATGACGCATTTCTTCATCTGTCTCTCCTGCTTAATTTTGATTGTTTGGCCACTCGCTGACAGACTCCCATAAAAAGTCAGGGCCACGGAACCATCTGCTAGTAGGGCTGAGTTCCGGTACTTTCTGCCATTTCGTGCCTTCATCGGCAATGTTTCCCTTAGTGGATACCCAATTCCAGTCACTAGCATTCGTGGTCTCGACGATCTCGCAAACTCGTACGGCCACAAACTGGCTGTATCTTCTATGGTCTGCATTTATCCAACTTATAACCGTACGTGAATCTGTCCAATATACTTCACGATTGATGTGCAGCCGATGTGAGCCCTTTATCGTCTGGGCCAAGCGTGCTCCTATTACTGCTGCTTGAAGCTCAAGCCTCGGTATCGACGTAAAGGTTAAAGGAGCAACCTTAGTTTTCAAGCCGACGAGCGCACACTCTATCAACCCATCTTCCTCAAACCTTAAATAGGCAACAGCAGCCATTCCGTTTTCGCTGGCGTCACAGAAAACATGCAGTTCTATGTTGCAGTGATTTATATTTACGGCTTGACGATAACATCTCGGAATGCTTACTAACTGTATGCTGGGCAGAACGGATGCCCAAGTTTGCCACTTCACAAGCAGATTGCCAGTAACTTTCTCGTCCCGTTGGATCTTTGCGCGCCACACTTCTTGCAGTAAGACCTTCAGGTATATTAAGAGGTGGCCAATAAGCCCCAAAGGATCATATATCGACATCAATATTCTTAAAATATCTCTCTTTGTAGGTAAACCTCCTTGAAGCAATGTTTGCGGCTCATATCTCGGAGAGACCTTGAATGTGAACACATCTGTCTCTGTGTTCCACCACATACCAAGTACCTTCTCTGTTGCCATTTCTATTTCAACTGGTACATTTACTTCTACGGGTTCAACCCGGTTCAACGCGGCCTTGACTTTGATTGAATTTGACAACCAATTGCGGATCTCAAATCCACCTTGGGCGTGAATGAAGCACACATCCCGAGCTAGCTGAATGGCTTCATCTTCGGTTTCTACGCTGGAGAGCATGTCATCAACGTAATGCTCATATTTAATGCATTCGACTGCTCTCGGATACTCTATTTCGAATCGATCAGCGTTTAAGTTCTTCACATAGTGTGCGGTGCTTGGGGAACATGCTGCGCCAAACGTCATTACTTTAAGCACGTATGTTTGTGGGGTGCTTCCAATCTTTCCATCATTCCAAAGGAACATCTGACTGCGTTGGTCGCGTGGGTTCATTCGTACCTGGAAGAACATTTCTCGAATGTCGCCTGTTACTGCTACTTTGTACTCACGGAATTTATAAAGGACGTTGAGTAGCCCTACGAGTTGATCCGGTCCAGTCAGCAGGACGGAATTAAACTGACCCCGTTCACTTTTGCTGCAGCGTCAAATACGATTCGAATTTTGCCAGGTTTATTTGGGTTCGTGACTGGAAATATAGGCAAATACCAGTCATTCGGCTCACTGGCGTTTTGCTCGGTTTGGGTGAGTTTTCTTATATATCCCCTTTGCTCGTACTCCACTATCTTAGCGTGCATTGTGGTGGCTAGCTCTGGATCACGACGCAGTTTTCTCTCCAAGCACTCGTGACGTTTCAAAGCCATTGCTCTGCTATTGGGAAGCTTAACCGTATTATATTTCCAGAGGAGGCTTGCTTCAAAATGCCCATCTATCAACCGAACATTTGAGGCGAGGATATTCAGCGCACGTTCTTCATCATCGGAGCGCAAATGTTTAACAAGACGGTACAACCCCAACGATTCTAAAGAGAAGTACTCCTTTAATGCCAGATCCATCTCATCATCTTTCATTTTGTTGCAGGGACAAATATGCACATTCAAGGATTTATTTTCATCATTCCCAGTATCGGATGTACTGCGTTTACACGGCCCATAAACCACCCATCCAAGTCGGGATACGACGACAACGGCAGCCCTTTTAGATGATTGTACTCAGCTGCTAATTGCGTCGGTGTCACTGTCTGGCTGCATAAACCAAGCGTGCGAACCGTGTGTACTGCTTTCATGTCATACACGGTAGACGCTCCAGTGCCAGATATTTTCACGGAAAGCTCTACCGACTGCTCCTCGACTCTGCTCTGGTTTCCGGTCCACGATATGCACAAGGGGCGATACTATTGACCCGATTGCTCTCTTGCTGAGTGTCCGGTTGGACTTGGTTGTTACTTGGTGAATGTAGCAACCGATGATGACGACGTTCACACCCATGCATTCCACATAAAACATGGACGTCACAAGCACCCTGATGCTTTCGAAGACATGTCCTGCATCGAGATCCACGTTTAATTAGCGTCCAACGTGAATGCACACTCATCCCCAGAAACTTGCTGCACACGGATAGGGCTTGTTATTCTCCATGGCAAGCAACACAATGCTCTGTGTTGCCCTCAGATGTTGACTGTGCTGGCGCTGGTTTTATGGTCGTACCTGTGGAGTGAACGTTCTGATAAGCGTACTTACGGTCGTGATGACGATCATTAGACTCAACCTTCACCTCCCTACGACCGCTCGTATGCTTCACGCCTCGGCTGGCAGCGCGTACCAGTTCCTTCACCCAATCGTTGAATACGGCCAGTGTAGTGTGCGTGCAGCGGTTTTGGTAGTAGTACCAGTTCAGCCTCACGTACGGCGGCAGCTTGTCCACGAGCTCCTCCAGCAGTGGTCCTCCGTTGAAGTAGCTGTGTAGTCCAGAGCCCGTTATAGATGCACAGAAGTTCCTCACAGCGACACCATAATCCACAAGTGCATCGAATCGGTCATCCTTCGGGGGCGGCATACGACGAATGTTGGCCATCAGCGTATTGACGACCAGCTCTGGGCGTCCGTAGCATTCTTTGAGGATTCGATGGCCTCGGAATACTGTCCGGATATAGTAGGCAACTAGCGACTGCCTCACGAGCCTTACCCCTTAAACATGCCTGTAGCCGTAACATGTTTATCGTTGGTGTAACCGCATATAGCCGTGGAGTGTTCGTAATTGGCTATGAACGCCATCCATTCCTTGGGGTCCCCGCTAAAAGGTGGCAGCTCACGACTCGTACACCATCGCGCTGAGACCTGACTCTCGTTAAAGGAAGGAAAATTTGCGCGTAGTTCTGTGCCCCGGTTCGTGGCGCTTGGGTCGTTCTTCTGGTCTCACTGGCACAAAACTTACGGCTGGTCTGTATGACTCCTCAGGCTGCCTTGCGGTGTAGCTCGTCGAGGGGCGGCACGATCCTCTAGTAGCTGTTTACTTCGGCCAAACGACGGAGCTCACTTCTTTCAATGGCCAGAAGTTTCTCCTCTAACAGCCGTTGCTCAAACTGCTTTTCGATCTTCCTCAACTCTTCGTCGATCGCTGTGGATTGTCTCACAGGATGTTTCGCCGGCACAGCAACCACTTGGGGCGGTAGGCGGTAGTTTCTCCGACCGTATCGGTCCAGCAACCGTGGCTGGGATGTGGTTACTGGTTGTCGTCCAGTAACCGCAGCTGGGATGTGGCTGCCTAGCTCTCGGTGGTCTGGTTCATCGCGATAATCGGTATCGTGTAGCAGCTGTGCAACTTCTCTCTCCG
>NW_024428230.1:0-35367 GCF_017562075.2 Anopheles merus | reverse complement strand
TGCAACCGATCACTTTCGGGCTGGTGTATTGCATATTCTCCGTCATCTACTATGCGGCCGACGGTACCGATAGGTAAGGATAGTAAATAACAATTTAAGCGACGGGCAGCGCATACTGAGACCGTGGGTGACTGCTATATTGCAAAACGGCAGGGTACGTACGACGTTACGACTTCTCTAGCCATTGTGTTCATCGCATGGTGTAGTCGCTGTTATGCAGAATATGAACCCGATCGATACAGTGATTAATGATGCTTGCAGTACTTTAGCCGTGTGCGTTAGCGATCTCACATGGGTGAATATAAAGGGGGAGAGTTTGCCAAACGTTTCGTGATTAATATTTGTTAAAATTGCATGCAATCAACCATGTTCCACGGTAATTGCGACAGAAGTACGGTAGCGCCTCAGGGCGTTTCACACCTTTCACACTACCGATCAATGCTGATCTTGGAGTAATGAAGTATAGAAACAAGCCGCTGTACGCAGGTGAAACATCGAGAACGAGATACGTTTCACTTGTTTCGTGTTTTTACATTAGGCCAAGCCTACAACTTATCTACCAGCAAACTACTTGTCAACTGAGCAACCGGCTTTCCTCGCGCTCAGTTCTGCTGACCGATCAACCCCGGGGTGTGACTTTTAGAATCATCGGAACACACTGTTCAATATTGATTTTGCAGTATTGAAATTGCAAGTTGGTAGGAGGTGTATAGGAACGCAATACTCACACAAAAAATCGAAAGTAATTTAAGAGCATGGCACATTGACGTCAGCTTGTAGATGAAGGCACAACGACCGTTGAGAACTGTTTGCTATCTCGTTTAGATATGATGATGGAGTGGCCATCATCAACATTATTCAGACGTTTGCCCGGCCAGTTTCTTCTGGAAACTCTCATCAAGCCAGTTACGTAGCACGATGCAAACTTCCAGAAGGTCTAATGGTCCCGCGCTGCGAAGAAATCAGCTACTAGTGTAACAAAGATCACATACCTGCTCTGCATTTACTGCTACCTCCAGACCGCCTGAAGTTTGCATTAAAATGCATAATCTGGGTAGGAGATAGATAACGCGCAAACCTATCGTCGATGCTTCCAGGAAAGGGGGTAGCCCTCCAATTGCCACTCGCACGTTTCCCTCGTCTTTTAGAGCCGATAGCACCCTTTGGATTTCCTCGTGCAATTTGCCGTGAGCATAGGCAGGGGGCTCCAGTGTGATCAGGGGGCTTCATCCGTGGATCTGTATGGTGCGATCATAACACGGTTGGTTGGTAGAAATGGAAACCTGTTTGAAACTTATTACAACTCCAGCTAAGCATCAGTGGATCAGTAGGTCCCGCCATATCCTCCCCCTCGCCTACCTGCTTCCGAAGGCAACTTCATGTGGGACTTGCAAGCCATACGGAACTGGAGCACTGATGTGCTTGAGAGAGTCTATTACTGTGACCACCAATTGCTGCGTTTAATGAAGGTCACCCCAAGTGACTCGCGTACGATCCGCAACAAGAAGGGGAAACTCAACTTTCGGATATTCATTTCACTTACAAACTTCACTAACGTGAATTGTTTTTTTCTCTCTTTCTCTCTCACTCTCTCTCTCTCTTCTCTTCGATTTGCCCTTGACACTTTTCCTTCCTCGCACAGATTCGCCGGCGTACATTTACAACGTTCTCGACTGGAACGAGCCGGGCAAGGCGATGGTGACGGTGGTCGGTACCATCCTGCTGGCCATGATCGTACACATGCTGATGTTCGCGATCTACAAGCTGCGGGTGAAGATCTACCTCCGGTACTTTAACCACAAACCGATCATCCCAACCAACTCGACGCTGCAGCTGCAGACCGGCAAGTGCGATGGCATTTCGATGGTGTACGGCAGCGACAATAAGGCGTTCAGCATTAGCGAGCGGTACTGAGCAGCGGACAGGGTTGGCCCGGGGCAGTTCCAAACACTGGGGATCGGAGCAGGTCCATACACACCTTTAGCTTACGTACGACGGCTAGAACGCACTTTTAATTGGGCGGTTGTCCTCTCTTGTTTTTTTCGGGGGTGATTAAAAAAAAGGAAAGTCAAAAAAGATCGAGAGACAGATGGTATTAGATGTGTAAAGTATTACGTGTAAGTATTGTTTCGGTACGTTTTAAGAGTTAGCTGTGATTATGTTAATAAAAGAAACGTTAATATGATTTTAAATAGTTCTTCTTTAAGCCTTGTTTTTTCTATCTTAAAATATATTCTCATAGCGAAAAGCTGTAAGTACTGTACTGTACTGTAATTGTACCAATATTGTAAGTATCGGATGAAGTGAGATGCTTTTCTCACTGCCGATTTGTACGATCATAACTCAATGGCAGGGATAATTAGAGCAAAGATACAGGATTATTCCTAGTTTAAATTTTAAAAATCATATGAAATTATTGCCACTCTGCCCAAAGATCTCGTTAAATAGTAAAGAAAAAGAAAACATTGTCGTCAAACGTTGAAGCTCACTTATGTCTGAAACTCACCATGGGTCACTTCACTCATCTCACTATCCGCAGAACAACACACTTTTCATCGCTGAAAATTGTGCTGAAAATTAGTGCAGAGTGGCAAGAGACTCAAAAATATCCAAATATTTATTGAAAATTCAATTTACTCTGTGGGAAGGGTCAACTTTTTGTCTAAAGCCAATTTATTCCTTTATGGTTGTCGTAGGGTCATATTTTGTTACTTGGGTTCTGTGCTGTCAAACGGCTGATTTGAAGTTTATTCGAAACTATTCGAAGAACCGTTGACCGTTGAACAACGGTTTTAAAACAGACTCAATTTATTTAACGTGATTCATTTTCAAGTGTATACTTATTGATAATAGAAAACAGTTTCAATTTCGCTATTTTTATTGCGAAGTTATTGCACAAAAGAGATTTAAATTAATTTTCGAACTGTCGGTAATTCGAAACCGTTCGAGAAAACGTCTCGCCGCACCACGAATAGCACCTTCCACTGTGGTTGTGTGTGTGTCCAATTCCAACTGTCATTCCGCCAGCGAGCCAGCGCGAGTCGGACAAAAGTTCACTTGAAAAGAGTGGACGTGTTGGTCGAACGAACTTTCCCTCGTCGCCCGTGCAGCAGCAGCAGCAAATCGCGTGCTCCTTCCTCGTAACCTTACTTCGAGTCAGCTTTATTACCAGCAGCCAAAATGGTGTACATGGTGAAAGATTCCGTAAGTAAACGTACAAATGTATGGTGGGGGTACAGTGGAACAAACAGAGTGATGCCATCGTTCCGGCCGGCTTGCCGGGCCATTTAGGAACAAAAAAAAAATCTTCCAGTCCGACATCGTTGTGTGTGCGCCAAAAAAAATCCATTGCTGTGGGCTATCTTTTACACACCCTTACCCGAAGAATCGTGGCCACAGCTTAGTGGGGGGTAGGGTATAGTGAGAATTGATTTGTGGAGCTTCCATTCAAAGTGTGCATGGGACAGTGTGTTTGTGTGTGTGTTGAGCCGTTTTTTTTTCCTTTTTCTGTCTTGCACACCCCTTTGTTGTACTTCCGTTTCTTTCGTTTTCTATCCCCCTTTGCTCCCATTTGTCGGACCGGGAGTAATAGGCGTCAGGCGTTATAGGAGGGGGTCGGTCGGTCGGTCGATTGAGTCAAACCAGCACCATCGTCATCATCGCGGGCGGTCGGCGGCTTGTATGATACGGCCAGTGGCTAATTAAATCGCTTGCTGTATTGGTACTGTGGGCTGTGTGAGTCGACCTTCTCTCTCTCTCTCTCTCTCCCCGTCAGGGTTCTTCACGACCGCCATTTGTAGCAGTCCCGGCACAAACCGACCAAACGGCTAACTCACGATGATGATGATGATGTTGATGTGTCATGAAAATCAATGGGGATTTGTGATACATAGGAAAAAAAACCCCTTACACCGTCCCTTATGGGACTCTGTGCTGTCACCGAGTGAATGATGTGCGCCATTGGTTGTCCGGAAAGCGGGATGATGAGATAATACGGCAAGGGGGGGGGGGGGGGGGCCTCAAAGAAGCACAGACGCGCATCTTCGCTGCCACAATCGGAAGAATAACGCGCTACCCACTGCGTGTGTATGTGCCCAGGCAATAATGTGCGATACGGTGCCGGTGTGGTGGTGGTTAGATAAGCTCTTACTTTCGCGGTTTAAAAACTCAAGGCACCGATTTGGCCACTCTGTAGGCAACGCAGACACACAGGTTGCTTCTACCACGCTCGTTGTGATGGGAACCACAGAGACCGCCAAGCGAAGATTACTATGATTACGAACGGCCTACGAGAGGGCACACTTGCTGATACACCCTGTGTGTTGTTTGTGCCATCAACATTTCCCAAGATGAGAATTGCAAAGCAGGAAACAGTTTCCAGATCGTTCCACGTTGCAAATATGCGATTGCATTATCGTAGGTGGTTTCCTGTTTTTTCTGGGCTCTTTGGGTGATTTCTCGGCATTCGCATTAAAAATTTGGACACGTTTAAAGAGCAAAAACACACACCCACCCATCCACACACCATCGGTTTAATTAGGAAAACCAATATCAAACAAAAGAGGGTTGGCTTCGTGCGCTCCAAAATGCTCGGTTTCGCCGTCACTTATTTGTGAAATTTGATACACACATTCCCCCATTTTCCAGGTGATGTTTGCCTTTTCATCGCCCGCCCACTGTTCCCGCGAGAAACCCCGCGGACGTGGAAGAAGGTGTTAAAAACGAATGAATTAATTGATTTTCGGTGCCTGTGTTTTTTTTAAATGTGCATTTACAAAGGTGTAAAACAATATGTCTCTAATAGAGCAGGTGGATCTTAGATACGCACACAGTCAAATGACACATGTCCAGTGAGTCATTGGAAATATCAGTAGTCACAGTTGTTGGTTGTGTGTATGGCCTTCAGATTGCGCGTCCGTGGTGGTAGTGGTCGGGTGTGTAAAAACTTGAATATTCGAGACCACCGAGGCGCGGAATTCGATACACGCCGGTTGTGGTTTGATTCCATTATTCATCACTTATTATTACTGCACCGAGCAGGCAGGGTGTTAATGTTAGCGAAAGGGGGAACCTTGACATGACTCCGAAACCTAAGGCTATCTAAGCAACACGATGGTGGCGGTAGCGGGTCGTTGCTATGTTATCGCTGCCAGTCACAGCCGGGAGCCTTCCGGTGCTTGCTATGATGAAATCTTTCTCAATATACTGTCACATACACAGGGAATGGCTCATTTACTGCATTGCACGGTCTAGTTGCAGTGTTGGGTATGGTTTAAAATGCCTTTAAAGGGTTGTTTCAAATCTAAACCCACGCTGGCTGATAGTTGAAAGCGAATGATCTCATCCTTGCACTGTCAACTGTCGTTAAATGCATGTTTTATTGCATCGCTCGACGTCAGATGCACTCTGTCGAACATTACTCACGCTTCGCTGTTGAATGATTCCTCTGTACGACCGACCCCCGTGCCATCCTCTCTGAAGATAAATCGCATGGCAAATAGGCAACGGCGCCACAAAGCTTTGCCTAGCAAATGCCCAGCAAAAAACAGAGAAATAAAAGAATTAATGTTCATTGCTTTATCCTCCTTCCCCACCCTTTTTGCAGGAGGACTTCAACAACAAGCTGGAAGCGGCCGGTGATCAGCTCGTCGTGGTCGATTTCTTCGCCACCTGGTGCGGCCCGTGCAAGGTGATCGCCCCGAAGCTGGAGGAGTTCCAGAACAAGTACGCGGACAAGATCGTCGTGGTGAAGGTGGATGTGGACGAGTGCGAGGAGCTGGCGGCCCAGTACAACATTGCCAGCATGCCCACCTTCCTGTTCATCAAGCGGAAGGAGGTGGTGGGCCAGTTCTCCGGCGCGAACGCGGAAAAGCTGGAAAACTTCATCCAGCAGCACTCGGCGTAAGGTGGGCGCGGGCAGTAAGGCGCAGTGGCTGCGTGTGCTCTCGATTTGTTGTGTTGTGGGGCGGGAGACGCCGGACGGCCGACCAAGGAGCACAATTTTATCAAGCAACACACACACAAACACATAGTAAACCCATAAGCATACATAGCGTAAAGTCGACATACCTACCAGCCCCGTGTCACAGGAGGATTAATTCATTTTGCTTGCCCATTCGGCACAGAAAATGGGAAAAGTGGAAAGGCTTTAGCGCACTTTAATCGAAGTGCAAATGGCTTTGTTTAATTAAGAAGACATTTTCCATTTTTTTTTTTGTGAAAACATCTTGCACATTCATTTTCCTGTGTTCTATATCCCAGTGAGGGGCGCTTGCATGAAAATACACAACACCCCCTTTATACCACCCGATTCGTTGTTAGGCAAATAGAGAAGATAAAACACCATTTTACACTTGCGAGAGGCGCTTGAGAGCATAACTAAAACGAAAATCAACCCATAATACACCACACAGAGAGATTTGTCGCTTCACCATTTGCCTTGTATCGTGTTATTTAAATATAAATATATTTGTTGTGCTCTAATTTTTCAGTGCTTTTCGTATGTTTTAGGAGAACAAAACGAAAGAAAAACATTAGCGAGAGTCACATCAAAAAAGGATTGTGTTTAACAACTACCGCCTAGAGAAGTGAAAAGAATTATAAACGGTTTGCGTAAAAATTGCGCAATGTTTGAAGTAGATAAACAGTATGTTAAAATTTTGTGATAAAAATGATGCAACGGATGGTCCACACTAAAGGTAAACAAACTTTAAGTTCAAAGCTTTAATCTCTCGACCTTCTCGGCCTGTTTATTTTCCAATTAGCCGCATGGTGGCATAGTGTAGGAAACATGGGAAATGCATTTTTATTCCTCTTTCCGATTGAACGCGTCCCTCCCATCCGCCAACAGATGGCAACATGTTAAACACACGCAACACACTTCACGTGTGTTTGTGAGCAATGCTTCCTCATACTGCCAGTATTGTTGCGCCGGCATCACGAGTGGCCTCTTCACCGGGAACAGGTGTTGGTTGAGAGTCAATCTCGATTATCGCCGTGTTTTGTTGCTGCACTGTTTGCGGTGGACATGATTGTTGCAGCGCCGCCGTCGCCGCCTTCACGTGGGAAGCTTCAAGTAGTTCCCGCTTTACCTGCACCGTTGCGCTTTCCGGTCGAAGTGCTCGAACGATTCTGGGTTTTAGGGAGGGGCTTGAGGTGCGTACGGATGGCTCAGTAGTGTGAGTGTCTTCAGCACTGCCATTATTTGCATGTTCAGAGGGAATATCGCTTGGTGGCTGTATTGTGAGCGAGGATGGGGACACGGCCCGCACGACTCTTGCCTTCATGGTGCGATTTAAGTTTCTATAGGGCAGTTCTGGATCGTCCGATGATGCCTTCTCCTCGCTCGTTTGCGACTCCTCGTCGGGGAAGCGAACGTGTCCGTTTTGTGTTTCGTCAACTGTTGGTTGTTTTATGGGTGCGCTTGGCACTGGCTGGGAGGGTTGCTGCTCATCCACAACAGTCTTACTTTTACGCTTCCGTATACGACGACGCTTTGGTTTTGGGAGACCGAGCAGCGTGGATTCGATGTCTTCGTATGTGCTGCTTTCTTGCTGAGCGTTTGCGGCGGTACGCTTGCGAGGTTCGTCGTCTGAAACTGTGTTGGATCGTTTCCTACTTTGCACCTGTGCTTTAGGAAGTATCCTACAAAGAAAGGAAGATAAAGTAAAAATAAAGCACAAATGGCTACATAGGAAATACATACCTTAATGTTTCTCCGTCGGGTATAAGGCCTACATTTTCACACTCGGGATAGAAAATTCCATCCTCACTGCACACGTACAGATCCGAAGCGATGCCGAACGTGTCCTGTACGGTCCGTATCAAACATCCCACCGTGGTCCACGCCGCCCGGTAGCCGATGTACGCTTTCTGGCGATGATCAGAGTATAGTGCACTTAAATCTAACAGATATCTTTTCATCGTTTAACGTATTTTACAACAAGGGAAACGGGACGGGACACGCTTGTTCTGCACGCAGCGTGTGCATCGTACCGGCAGTGGCAGAATGTAAACAAATCGGACGTTTCTTCGGACAGTGGGAGAAACGCTGGTACGAGGAGTGTTTTTAAATTCGTTTAAAATTTAGATAACTGCTGAAAAAATATGTTTATGCTACTAGAGAAAAGATTTTTACAAATTTATATAAATAAGGAAAATATGCAATATTACATAAAATATACAGAATTACATTTAGGGTGTGTGTTCCTCCACTGTGCTTTCCTGTCTTTCTGTTCTACAGACACTCCAAAGTGTTCTACAGAAGGTATGACAGTGAGTCTGTATTTAAAATGACGGTTGACGCAGTCCGTTCCTGGACATTTTATTTTACTCAATATTATGAGATTAGTATGAAATTCTTCAAATATTTCATGGACAATTCAATGCCTATTTTAGTTTATTTCCCTTTTAAATGAAAATTACATGTTCACGGCATTCAATCCCGGGAAACGGGGTTCATTTGTTTTTTTTTAGCTGATACCAATTAGAACTGACTGGAACGGAAATGTACGAGTGTTGGAGTTTGTAATTTGTTTGCTACCACTAGAAGAAGTTTAACGTACACATACACACAAACGAGCGTGCGCTCCCCGTGCACCACGAATTAAGGCATTTTAAATATGCTTATTTTAGTTTCTAAAAGGTGAATCACAATGAAAACAATTGCTATGCATACTGGTGAGTTCATAAGAAAAAACCTAAATCGCTAGAATTCACTATTCCGACCCCCAGTCTGGAGTGTTGGGTATTAGTATTTTTGTTGTGTGTGTTGCAAATGTGCGTTTCGCATAGTTAAGATAGCTGCGGTGGCGTTTGCGCTTCAGTAAAGAATTTGTGCGTTCATCACATTAAAGAAAAAAAGGAAACACAAATTAAAAACAGCTAACCAACATTACGCCCCTCGCTCTACAAAAGCTCTCGTTCCTTCGTAATTGTTCAGTTGTGAAATTTGCCATAGTAGTGCGACAAACAATCGTTGATAAACTTGCAGACGGTGTAGACGTACTGCTGCGGGTGGCGGATGTAGTGCTTCACGTGCTCGGAACGCTCGAAGCAAATCATGCGCACGTCCACACCGCAGCGCCGCCGGTAGTTGGCAAACTTTTCTATATCCTGCAATTGGAGAACGGAAACCAAAATGATCGGAATTAGTACCTCGTTCAAACATGGAACAGAAACTTCCTCGAAGCATCTCACAGTATAGGGTATCAAAAGGTCCTCCTTGGAGTAAAGAAACAGCTGGGCCATGCGTTGCTTTCGTACTTCAAGTTGTGCGACGGATTGGTTTGTACTTCGTAGCCTCGGGGTTTGATAAAATTGAGTATGTAATTGAAGGCGTCCTAGGTGGGGTAGGTATTCCATCATTTAGAAAAAGTCGGTACAGTACAGCACACAAAATCGCCTACCTCAAAAGTCCACAGTAAAATGGCAGCGACGGCCATGAACGCGGACAGCAGGGCATTACACCGTCGCTCCTTCCCGTAGATCGCCGTAATGGCCCGGTACAGCCCCACTATCCGCCGGTCGCCCGGTGCCGAGTCGAAGATCATGCCGCAAATGTTAATCGGCGACTTGGACCTTCTCAATGCGAGCGCAATGTGCTGGTACAGGAAGGCTCCTCCGTTGGAAAACACGTGGAATATGAGCGGATGGCTGTCGAAGTTCATGTCGTAGATGAGTTTCAATATCTTCTCGCCGATCTGATGCATACCGGCCCGCTTCCAGAATAGATTCTCCACCGGTGCCGTGTACCGGATGGTGATGAGTCTGTTTATCGTCAATGTAAACAACACGTTATTGGTATGCCCGTACCCGCCCACACCGTCCCTCTCTTCGCCCATACTTACCCACGGTCTTCGTAGATTTTGGAGTACTTCATCAGATACTTGTCCTGGCATCCGGCCCACCCGAGCAGCAGCACGATGGGGACGTTCGTTTCATTGCACACGAACACATAATCACTTTCGGCCGTTTGTGTGTCGCTCCGGAAGTTGGGTGAGGGAAACTTGATAAAGTACTCGAGCGTGTCGTCCAGCGGATAGTCCGATTCCATCCGTGTGCCGTAGATGGCGGACATTCTGGTTGCCGTCTGTTTGCGGTAGCGCCTTTCGCTTCCTCTTCTTCAGCCGAAACTGTACACTATTGGAAAGCCTGGAGCTGCTGGGGGTGGTGGGAAGATGGTCGGAATGCTCGGTATGTCGAGTGGCTCCCGGAAAGTTGCGATGAAAGCTTTACAATTTGAAGCACTACCGTTGTGGCCACCGTATCAAGCAGCATCGGTTTAGCAGCCACACTTGGCACTCTCGGACACAACCACACACACAACACACACACCTGCACACAAGCGCGGGAGCGTTAACACATCTTTGGAGGGTGGTTTTTCGCCGAAGCCGTGCGCCTCCTGAGCTGACCTGCGGTCTATGCCAGCTGACTTATCCAGGGAAGAAAATCGGAAAAACTGACTGCATGCTCACTGACTCCCACACGGATACGCACACAAGCACACGGTGCGCTGTCCGGTCCTTAAACACACACACACACACAGCATGGTGAACAGTCGGGTCGGTGCTTGGTATGCTTTTCCATGTGGTGCGAGCAGCGTGTTTCGATGGGTTTCCATGACACGTTTTCCTCCAGCGATCTAGCAGGCATGCGCACGATCTGCGTCATTTGCCGGTATGCAATATGGTTGGAGGCATGCACGGTGATGTTGGGTTTGTGTTGACGATTCGAGATTAGTTGAAGAAATTGGAATGGAAATAAAGAAAGGAAAAGAAGGAATTTCTATAATCATGCTAAAAT
Source organism: Anopheles merus (assembly GCF_017562075.2). NCBI lineage: Eukaryota > Metazoa > Arthropoda > Insecta > Diptera > Culicidae > Anopheles > Anopheles merus. Next base: position 24,564 of record NW_024428230.1, on the reverse strand, counting down.
AAATACAACTTTGCATCTATTGCGATAAATATAACCGACCGGTTCAATTTGAATTTCGATCCGGCTGTAAACGCATCGAACTGTCATACGCCTCGAAACGTCATACACCGCGCGCCATTTTCGCTACCCGGCATCTGCACGGCAAATCCTCGGTCGGCGGCAGTCGCGCTTGCTGAATTTTGTTGTTTGAAGTGTTTTCTTTTGCTCCGATTTTGGAAGGTGTGGTGCTGTGGCAAGGTCTTTGATACTCCATTCGTCGGCGGGGCAAACGAAGATTTGATCGCTCGCTTGCTAGTGCTGGATGCACAAAAGTCTCATAAACCACGAAACCCAAGGTCTTCGATTCGATATCCGGTTTTTGATCAAGGCCGCACGATAGTGTGTTGTGGGGAAGAACAACTGAAAAAACAACAAAGTTCTATTCCAGCTCCTAGATTTGGAATCATGGAAGAAAAGCCGAAAAAGCGTGGACGTCAACCGAGAGGTGTTGCCAAAGAGACCGCCGTTGAAGCGGAAAAGCAGCAGGAGCAGCTTACGGAACCCGATCAAATGCCATCGGAGCCGTTGAAGGCTCGCGGTGGTAGCAAGCGGAAAGCGACTGTGCCAGAACCGGCACCGGTGGTGGAAAAGCCAGCACGGAAACCGGCAGCAAAGCGTACAAAGGCGGGCGACGTGGTAGAAGAAAGCAATGGAGTGGAGGAAAATGGTGCAAAAACCAATGGGGAGGTGATGGAAAAGGTCGCACCGGCTAAGAAGGGTCGATCGACGAAAAAGGAAGCAGTACCCGAGCAAGAAGCATCCAGCAATGGCACGGCGGAAGACGTCAAAGCAAAGGGGAAGAAAGCTCCTGCCAAGAGGGAAACGAAGGCGACCAAAGCTTCGAAGACAGCGGAGGAGCCTGCTACGGTGAAGGAAATGGTCGAAGAGGAGGAGGCTCCAGCGCCTGCTAAGCGTGGACGAACCAAAGCTAGCACCAAAAAGGAGGAAGAGTCGGAAAAGGCTGCTCCAGCGAAGCCAAAGGGTCGTGGAAAAGCGAAAGGTAGGGAGCGTATTGGGATGGATCTTGGAGCCAATATGAACATAACGTGGATGTTTATGGTTTTAGATAAGACGGATGGCGATGATGATGTCTCTGTAACGAAGCATGTAGAGCCGGAAGCGTCTTCTGCTGTCCAATCCACAGCTAAGACCGCTAAACCGACCGTAAAGGGTAGAAAGAAAGCAGCGGAGGACACTGTACCAGGTATGATCATTGCATAATCTTCCATATTTAAAGGAATGCTTATAAAACTACACATCAAATTGATCTTGTCACCTGCACGATGTTTTTATCAGTAATGCGAGTACTCGATGGATGCTTTTGTATTTTAATATAGTTTCCACCGCACCCGAATCTCCCCCTTCCAAGGCTGTAGAACGGCCAAAACGGACTCGAAGGGCGATTATCCAGCGCGTGGGTAATTGATTGCATGGCTTACACTTATGTTTGTTATGATAACTGTCATCCACTCTGATGGCGTGTCCGTTCATGTATTGTCGTATTTTTATCTTTTGTGTATTTGAATTGTAATCATCAAATGTATTATTTGTTTGTCTGGTTAAATGCTTGATTTATGGTATTATTGCACGTAGAAAGTTGTGCGTTCACTAGACGTTTGTTTTAAGTGTTAATGTCGCTTGAAAATTGCTCGTGAAATGAATTATGAATTTTGTTCAAGCAGCTGACAACGGAGAGGCTCTGGAAGATGCCCCCAAAAAGGCCACGAAGAAAAAGGCAGCTGCGGAAGAAGCTACGAATGGAGGTAAATGCGTGCAGTAACGAGTGTACACACTCAATCAAGAAACTATGACCCGAATATCAATCTCATCACAGACATTCCCACTGTAACGCAACGGAAAAGGGCAAAGCCTCAACCACCTGCAGATGAAATGGAAGAAGACGAGGAGGAAGCGCTACCGTCAAAGGGAAAGAAAGTGAAAGCGGCACCGGCAGCAGCAGCAGGCTCGAAAATGAACAAATCTGCCACCAATTATGGGAAGCTAAATCTCGCCCTCGAGGAGGACAAACCGTGGAATTTCAAAATCTCCAGCTGGAACGTGGCCGGACTGCGCAGCTGGGTTGGCAAGGGCGGGCTCGAGTTTATCGAGCACGAAAAGCCCGACATCATGTGCGTGCAGGAAACGAAGTGCACGGAGGACCAGATGCCGGACGAGGCACGCCACATCAAGGGCTACCATCCGTACTGGCTGTGCAAGCCGGGCGGACACGCGGGTGTTGCGATCTATTCGAAAAAGATGCCCTTCCACGTGGCGTACGGGTTGGGCGACGAGGAGCAGGACCAGGACGGGCGGCTGCTGACGGCAGAGTACGAAAAGTTCTACCTGGTGTGCGTGTACGTGCCGAATGCGGGCAGAAAGCTGGTCAACCTGCCGAAGCGCTTGCGGTGGAACGAAAAGTTCCACCAGTACTTGCGCGATCTGGACGCCAAGAAGCCGGTCATACTGTGCGGCGATATGAACGTGGCGCACGAGGAGATCGACCTGGCCAACCCGAAACGAACAAGAAGAACGCCGGCTTTACGCCGGAGGAGCGCGAAGGGATGACGGAGCTGCTGTCGTACGGGTTTGTCGATACGTTCCGGAAGCTGTACCCCGACCGGACCGGTGCGTACACGTTCTGGACGTACATGGGGGGTGCTAGGGCGAAGAATGTGGGCTGGCGGCTCGATTACTTCATCACGTCCGAGCGGTTGGCCAGCAAGGTGACGGATAATGTGATCCGCTCGCAGGTGTTCGGTAGCGATCACTGTCCCGTGACGTTGTTTTAAATATTTAAAGCGGCAGAAGCGGTTTATAGGTTTGTTTGTGTTCGAATATTATGCCTTTTTTTCGTATTAGGTTTGTCTACTGTCGAGATTGGTGACGCGTAAATAATGAATGTCGTCCCTCGGTTAGACTACGGTGTTGGTCTACGGGGATGGTAACCGTGATGTGCATGTTTTTGTTTTTGTTTCGTAAAGGTATCATTTTAAATCCACATTTTATTTAAACTAAGCTACATTTAACAAGCGAAATAATTAGTTTTTTAAATACAATTTTCTATTACCGTTAACGTGCAGGTGTGTTTAGCCACACCAGCAGCATGCTTATTTGCAAAGACAGTTTCTTTCAAAAGTGCTTCTACATGCAATCACCTTTTCTCCATATTTGCCTGTGTTTTATCTCGCGAGCATGGTTCAAAGTTAGGATGTCTGACCCTTTCTAAGCCGTATCTTTGCAATCCTTAACGGAGTTGCAGTTTAGACTACCCATTGTATCTGAATGCACGATTTCGATCAACGATCAACCAACAGCGATGGCAATCTAATTCTGATCTGATGATCGTATCTAATGATATTACAAATCATACCGATAAAAGTATTGTCGCGCACACGAAAGTGTCTTTCGGAGCAGCAGCTTAAGACAGGCACAGTACACGCCGACTTAAGCACAATAATAACGCACCAACTGGTTCTTGGCAAATAATCGATTCATTAGTTTATTCAATTGATTTTATACTCTAAAAATGCTGACCGTCGTCGATCAGCATATTTTTCTTAGTCTATTCTTCTTAGCCTATTTTCTATTTAATCGTTAAACCAGCGCGCATCGCTGGCGCGTTGCATAACGTAGCTAGTCAGCATTTATTGACCTAGCAACGCTTTGCTTTTTAAGCCTAAATTGTCGTCAGCGACATCCTCCCCCCGTAAGTCCTCGTAGGGGAGTTACAATTCTAGGTTTAAAGTGGGTGGCCTGCATGGAGGAGGACCAATATTTTGTTTTAGATATTTCTTGATTAACATCGCGGAAACCAAGATGACCGTAATAGAAACACTTAGTATGGTTATTGAGAAAAGTACATAGTTACTAGTTACCGATTCTACTTCGTTAGACTTATCTTCTTTTGATATGCTTAAATTTAACATGGGTTAAAATATGCTCTGACTTGCTCAGATTTTATTAGCATCGTCGGTTGTATTTCGAACTTGCTCGTCAAAATGCTACAGTCTAGTGACAAGGTTATGATTCCGATTGAGCAGCTTGGGGTAGTGAGTGTTTTGTTACATTTTAGTAATATCTTATCAGGGTTGGTAGAGAAGAACAGAATACTGTTTGGATTTGTAAGTTGTATAAATTCAGTGACTTCTGGCCCTATTTCCTTTGAACTACATCTGGTACCACTTTCTGTGTGTAGTAATGCTGATGCTATGCAGTCTGGTTCTCGTTGTATTATTTTCTCAGAAGATATGTAGTGCGATTCGTTCAGTTTTAAAATTTCCTTCGGGTATAAGTAACTAGTTTCGTTGATGGCTATTATTTTTTCATGTATGTCTAAAATCGTATGATTGGCAAAGTTTGGAATGGCTATGACTTTAAACATCTCGTAATTTTCTATCGATACAATTATGTTTTTGATAGAAAAGACTATTTCACCCTCTTCTATTCTCCTATTGGTTATTTCCGAGTATTCTAAAACGTTATAATGACTTGCCATCTTTCTTCGTATAGTTTGTTTTAACATCTCTTCGTCCTCTAAATATAATTTGGTTGAATCTATTTCGTGATACTTATTTATCATGTCTTGTACTAGAGCGGTTGTAAGCATGATCGTTTCTTGTATATACTTTGTTAGAACTTCATTTTTGTTATGCTTAAATTCCTTGCTGAGAACATCTATACCATCATAGAGTTTGTCTATTCGGTGACGTAAATTTTCTGTTAACTCATTGTGTTTTTTATTTGTTTGGGTCAAACGTTCGGACACATGTGTAATTTTTGTATCCTCTGCTGCTCTGAAGGCTGCTAATTGCTCGTCTATGTCGTCTCCCCCGAACATGAAATCTTTTAGTATACCAAATATTCCCCGGGAGCGTTTTGTCCTTTTGTGACTTATTCCTGGATTAGTTGAATTGCATGGTTGCATTCGTGCTGAAGTGTAACTTTTAGATCCGAGAGTTCAGAGTCCGTACTATTAACGGAGTTCAATACTATGGTTAAGTGTTTTTTCAACGTTTGTAACGTATCCGTATCATTTTCCGGACGTGTCCCCGTATGGAATGTCGTTTCCCATGCTCCTTTTTTTAATAGGAGTGTCCCAATATGATCAAAATATATTCCTGGTTCAGGGATAGGTACGATCGATAAGCATTCGACTCTAAAACAGTGCGGCTATGTATATTGTTATTTTAAGGATGAGCTCCATGATACGGGCCTAATTTTGAGCTTTTTCCTTTTGGTATTTGACTTGCTAGTTCTTCTGCTTTAGCTTTTATAACGTTAAGATTTGTTTCTTTCCTTTTCCCCAATTTGAAAATGTTTGATCTCGTTTTACCTCGAGTACTGCTAGTTTTACAGTTGGTCTGTTAACTAAATTATTACCTACTTTGATTCGTGCTGAACGAGTCTGTCCGTCTACGCCAGTTACCAGCTCGCAGATTCGGCCTTTAAACCATTTTCCTTTCCTTTGTTCATCGGGAAACGTGACAATATCGCCTATTTGTAATGGTTTGGCCGGTTGAGTCCACTTCTCTCGTTTAGAAAGCTTTGGGAGATACTCAGCTATCCACCGTCGCCAATATTGTTGTGTGATTGCCTGGGCCCTTTTCCAATCGGACCGTACCAATTCTGTTTTGGTGATATCTGAGATATTCGGCTCTGCCTCGCCGGAACAACCTAGCAAGAAATGAGCTGGAGTTAGGGGCTCGTCATCTTCTCGTTCTAGTGTTAAGTGAGTCAATGGTCGATTATTTGTTAGGAACTCTATCTCAGTTAGTATTGATCTGAGAACGTGTTCTTTATAACTCTCAGCCATGGGAAGCAGACTCTTGATTTCTCCAACCATTCGCTCCCACGCACCTCCAAAATGAGGGGCGCCTGGTGGGTTAAAGATCCATTCTATGCCTTCTGAGGCACATCGATATCTTATTTGTTTCATCTCATTGTCGGCTCCGACAAAGTTGGTCCCATTATCGCTGTATAGGAAAGATACCTTTCCTCTTCTGTATTGCAAATTTTTTAAGCAAACAATAAAGGTGCTTGCCGTTAGATCAATGGCTATTTCTATATGGATTGCTCTTGTGGTTAAACACGTAAATATAACACCCCACCTTTTTCTGACCGTCTGCCTATCGTAACGAATAGGGGGCCGAAGTAATCTACTCCACAATGCGTAAATGGTTTTTTAAACACTGCTGTTCTACATGTTGGCAGTGGAGCCATTATTGGTGGGATTGGTTTAGCTCGTGCGTTTTTGCAGTATTGACATTTGTTTATTACGTGCTTAAGACTGCTTCTGAGATCTATCACCCAGAATTTTTGACGAACTGCAACCATCACTGATTCGCTCTTCTGGTGGTAGTACCTCTCATGATAATGTTGTAGAATAAGGTTTGTAATGTGATGCCCTTTTGGTAGGACAATAGGGCTACGTGCGTTAAATTGAAGAAATTTAACGTGTTCAAGTCTTCCTCTAGAACGCATGATCCCATCTTGGTCCAACATAGGGCACAGGCACCTAACTTTACTGCTGCCATTAATCGGGTTCTTCAATGAGAGTTGTATCATCTCCGTTTGAAAGCTTTCCCATTGAGCCTTTTTTATTAAGTGGCGCTCAGCTAAGTCAAGGGTAGCTTTATCGATTGCTGTCGAAAATGACAGGGATTTAGCCTTACTTTTTAACCAATCCAAGTACTTTAGTGCGTACGCTACCGATCGTTTTAGACGGTGCCAGTTGGAACACCATTCGACGGAAATGGCGTCATAATCTATTCTTTCCACTGTTCTCGAAGTGTTTACCCTTTTCCGGTCTTCAAATGTGTCCGGAATGTCTGGTGTTAGTGTTTTTATTTCTAAATTTTTGAGAAAGTCGGGACCATTTAACCATATTGACTTTTTCTTACAAGTTTTTGTAGCTTCGTCAGCAGGGTTTTCTGCAGATGCTACCCAGTTCCACTGCTTCGGAGAGTTGAACTCCAAAATTTCTCCGATTCTCAGGGCTACGAACTGATTATATGTTCTAGGCTCTGAGTTAAGCCAAGCTAGAACTGTTTTGAATCGGTCCAAAAGAATTCTGTTTGAACCTTTAACCGCAATTCCCTCTTGATTGATTCGTTTAGGCGAGTGCCTAGCACTGCCCTTGCAATTCAAGCCTAGGGATCGACAGTGGTTTGGTAGGAGCGACTCTTGATTTTGCGGCCACGATACTTATGTCGATGCCTAAGTCGTGGACTGTCCTAAGATACGTAACCGCGGCAAAGGCTTTTTCTGACGCGTCTACGAAAGTATGGAGCTCCCTGATCTTTACGTTATTTCCAATCGAAAAACATCTAGGTATAGATATGTTGATCGAGTTTTCGATTCGGTTTATCCAGTTTTCCCATTTTTCCTTTATGGACTGTGTGATTTCGTCATCCCAGTCTAGTTTAGTTTTCCAAAGATCTTGCATCAAAATTTTACCTTCAACAGTAATGTTGGCAAGATGACCTAGAGGATCGTAGATTTTCATTATATATGAGAACATCTGACGTTTCGTTAATTTTTTAATATCTGCCTTTTTAAACTTGTAGGCAAAGACGTCAGACTCTTTGTCCCAAATCAATCCCAACACTTTATCGAAGTTTTGATTTTTCTCCTCTATGCCAAGTACACTTTTCTCAGATAACCTGTTGGTTGGAATGCTTTTCTCTACTTCTTTTGAGTTGGAAAAGAAGTTTCTCATAAAGAATTTAGCATCATCATGTATTTTACACACCTCCGAGATAGTATTCACGGCTGTATCAATATCTGGATAACTATCTAGGTAGTCATCTACGTAGTGATTTTCAATAATCGCTTTTACTGCCTGGGGATAAATATTTTTGTAACGCAGTGCGTTCTCGTTCTTCACAAACTGAGCACAAGTTGGTGAACAAGTTGCCCCAAATGTCATCACTTGCATAACGTAAACTTGAGGAACGTCAGAAGGCGATTCTCGAAATAGAAATCTTTGAGCGTCTTGATCTTCCCGTCTCACCTTTACCTGGTGATACATTTCCTTGATATCTCCTGAACAGCCTATTTTGTGTTCCCTGAAGCGGACTAGCACTCCGAACAGGGACGCAGTAAGATCTGGGCCGGAAAGAAGTTGAGAATTAAGGGATATATTTTGATTTTTTGCAGCCGCGTCGAATACTAAACGTGGTTTGGGAATGGGTTTATTATGGTTTATCACGGAAAAGTGGGGAATATAGTTTATTTTCCCGTTCAATTGCAGCAGTTCCATTGGTGTCGCCTTACGTGCATATCCCTTTTCAATGTATGCGTTTATTTCTTTATGATACCATGATTTTAAGTTTGGATCCCTTTCCATTGCCTTCTCTTGACTTTTTAAGCGCGTAAGCGCTTGTCCGTAACTATCTGGCAATTTAGGATTGTCGGTTTTCCATACTAAACCAATTTCGTATCCGTCGCCAGTATTTTTAAGCGTTTCTTTCATAATCTTTAACGCTCTTTTGTCTTCTTCAGAGGCACGGGTTGGAGTAGGTTTAACTCCAAATTCCTCTGTAGAAAAGAAACCACGCAAGATTTGCATCATGTTCTTGTTTTCTTCTTCGTACGTCTCTGTCATCACAAATGAGTTCTCTGTGACATTTGGCGTATTCGTTCCCCCAAAAATGACCCAACCAAGCCTCGTTTCATGGGCAATTGGTTCGTTTGGTCTACCTTCTCGATATTTTGCACCATGGCAAAGATACGAATGTGGAAGGCCTAGTAGCACGGTAGGCCTCGCATCTGCATAGCTAGAGATACTAATGCCTTTCAAATGTTTAAATTTTCTTTGCAAAAACGGAGCATCTATGCTTTGAACGGGAAGGTTAAGTTCCCTTACACTTCTGAGACCTTTAACTTGGAATTTTCTTTTGTTAGCTCCCTCTACTGTTATGGGAACTATCCTACTTTCTGTCTCTTTTTGAATGCTTCCGTCCGTCCAGGAGAGAGTTAGCGGTCTTTTTGGTCCGTGAACGTTTAGTTCTTTTCGGACACTTTCCAAAATGAGGCTAGTTGAAGAGCCAGGATCCATGAATGCATAAGTTTCGAATTTTCTTTCATTGTGGTGCAAAGTGATGGGCACGATCTGATAGAACAGATTATTCTTTTCCTGATGGCAATTTATTTTGTTTGTAGGTTGCCCTTCTACCAGATTTCTTTTATGAAACATACTATGATGCCTTTTGCCGCAACCGTACACATTACATTGTGGTGGTAGGCGACAGTTTTGGGCGTTATGGTTGCTGTACTTGCAGCAATTGGTGCAAATTCTATGCCGAATGAAAAGAGATAATTTTCATCGGGCGTCTTACCGTTCAATTGTCGGCAACGAGTGGTTTCATGAAGAAATCCACAAATTAGACATATCGTTTCCTTTTCTGGCCCTTTATGACGATGCTGCATGTTTTGACGGTTCGACCTTTCTTGTTTGGTTACTCCTTCGTTCGCGGCCAGTATAATGGCCAGTTCTTCAGAGGGTTTCAGCCATTCTGCTAGGTCTTCTAGCGTAAGATTCTTATTATCTTGTTTCCTACTTATTGTGTGTTTCAACCATTCGTTCCGAAGTTCGGTTGAAAACCTTGATGTCAAATCGTTTAGCAGCCTCTGATCATTCAAAAACCTTCTTGTTTCAACAACACCATGTTATCAATGAGATTGCGCAAAGCGTTGGAAAATTCTAAAAATGCTGAGGGATTATCTGTCGTTATGTGCTTTACTGCTAGTAATTCTAACAGTAAAGACTTGTAAATGCTTTCAGCATTTCCAAACATTTTGTCGAGCCTGTTTAATACAAGCGGAACGTTTTCTGGGTTAAGCATTAACCCGCTAACCGCACGAAGTGCTTCGCCTTTCAGATGCCTTTGCAGCCTATTCATGTTTTCTAAATTTGAAAACTTACAGGCTCGGGAAGTTTCTTCGTAGGCTTGTTTAAATTGAGGCCAGCATTTATAGCTTCCATCGAAATCTGGAAGCTTTGAAAGTGTTACTTTCGAGTCCTTAGAACACAACGATTGAACCATTTTGTCTAAACTCTGAGTTAACAGTTTTACGTCTAAACTTGTCATTGGTTTTTCATTGACCTCTTCTGATTTTTTGTTTTGTATCTCTTCTTGTAGCCGTTTTAGCTCTTCTTCTATTCTTACTTTTTCTTTTTCTTTTTCTTCTTCATTTGTCATTTTTTCTTTCAGCAGTTTTTGCGTTTGCATTAGTGCTGACCTATATTCCTGCCGTTCAACTTCCCTATCTTTACACTTTTTGCATAAAAAATCTTTAACAGGTGATTTTATATCTAAGCATGACAAATGAAACCACCTGTCGCAATCAATACAAGTTATCAGTTTCCCTATCTCATCTGGGTTCGTGCATAATTTGCAGTGCCCATTCGGATTCTTTTTAAATCATATTCCATCTTGAACTCACCCTGGTTCAGATCCGCTTCAGCAGAGTCAACTCCTATTCGGCTGGTCAGGGACGGCTGGATCGGGAGTGATGTCTTCACTGCTGCTTGTTGGTCTTCTCAGGATCAAATACGACGTCTTCTGTATTACGTGCCGGTTGCCCTCAAACCGAGAACGATGGTTGACTCAACCGGAACGATGTTTTCTTAGCGGTGGGTCGGCGGTCATACACACGACGGTCATACACACGATGGATACACTCGTCACAATTAATTTCATCAATTTGCTCTTCCTACGTTGCACTGCATCGGATGCCTTATGCAATATTTAGCTCGCGGCACACGTGTTTCGTTATGCAGACTTTTATAATCACGTTTCGTCGGAGTTAACGTCCGATACTTGCGACGCACGCGTTTTACGATAACTGTTTTTTTTTTTTCAACTGGCGCTAAACTGACGGTGTCATGTTGTGTTGCGAGAACGGATGCACCTTTCGAAGCTCGCGGCGTACACGTATTGGTCACCTTTTCACTAGTTCAGCATTTGCCTCATACGTTGGCAGTATCGAGTTCACTTTCGATTGCGTCACTTCACTAGCGGTAATGACCGCGTTCTATTCACTGTTGTGTCGTTGCACTTACAGTTATTTTGCACTCACTCACCGCCGAGGCGCTTCTCGGGTTTGCTTCGTCGGCAACTGGTGCGTGGCCCTTCTTCCTGGGCTGCTGTCGTATATCGGCTACGCCGGATCGTCGTCCGTCGCCGTTGTTTCACTATCACAACCCTGCTTGGGTTGCTGTGGGGTCTATTCACGCCTCTACGGGCTTGTTACTACTTCGGGTTTTTATTTCCCGATTTATTTGACTACTTGCCGAACCGTTGGTTGATGCGTCCTCTCTGGAGCCACCATTTGTCGCGCACACGAAAGTGTCTTTCGGAGCAGCAGCTTAAGACAGGCACAGTACACGCCGACTTAAGCACAATAATAACGCACCAACTGGTTCTTGGCAAATAATCGATTCATTAGTTTATTCAATTGATTTTATACTCTAAAATGCTGACCGTCGTCGATCAGCATATTTTTCTTAGTCTATTCTTCTTAGCCTATTTTCTATTTAATCGTTAAACCAGCGCGCATCGCTGGCGCGTTGCATAACGTAGCTAGTCAGCATTTATTGACCTAGCAACGCTTTGCTTTTTAAGCCTAAATTGTCGTCAGCGACAAGTATTTTATATCTCCTTAATTTCCTCCTGTCTCTTTTACGTTTTTGGAAACAAATTACTATCACATTTACGATTATTTACTAATTTCACTAACTCTATTGTTAATATTATGCAATACATAATTATGTTATATCCACTAATGGTAGTGTATTCTGATTTTTATAGTATCCGAATCGTTTATGTGCATTGTTCACGAGGTAACGTCACGTGTTGCAATATAAATTAATAAATAAAAATGTCTTTTTTCAACCGAGTGATCAGCACAAAGACCAATATGATCCGCCGATCGAATGTACTTTGATCGAAGTTTTGATGTACGTTTAAGCATCAATGAAACACCAAACTGGAATCCTCATGTCATCTATAACCATTTCATGCAAGTAAATGTGCGTGTCTGTTGATTTAAATTAAAAACTGATTAAAAATATTAGTATTGAAAAGTTGACCGATTTTTTCAAAATCGTTTTTAAAACTGTTCGAAACTAACGACCAGTTTGTGCACCACCCTGTGCCGGAACTGTCATATGCCTTCAAACGTAAACAAACAAGTGCGCCGCCACGATGTTCGTCAAAGGTGCTGCCCGCCAGCTGAAGCAAATAACAAAGTTTGGCACGCAGAAGTGAAATAAATCGGTTTAATTTGTTAAAAAAAGTGTAGTGAAGTGTTTTTGCAACTAAAACTGCGATGGATCATCCTCGGCCGTGTGGTTGCAAGGGCCGGCGAACGTGCCTAAGCTGCGAGGCCGAATTCGGTATCGCGCCAATCGATTTCTACACCACATTTCAGGTAATTGTGAAATTCATGTGCTTCTCTGGAGAAACGGTTGGTTTTGAATGATAACGACCAACTGTCTGATGCTTTTTTTTTGCAGAATAACGATTCCTACGTGTACTGCCCACGCTGTAACAAAATCTACCCGGGATGGGATTGGGAAAAGGTGCTTGCGGAACATTCCGATACACCCCAGCACGGTGGCGTCCAGGGCGAAGACTATCCGGGCGTGTACATCGATCTCGACTTCCTAACCACCACCGAGGAGGCAGACCTGCTGCAAGGGTTAGACGAGCTACGGTGGGACGTCTCGCAGAGCGGTCGGCGGAAGCAGAACTTTGGTCCGAAAACAAACTTCAAAAAGACGCGCCTCCGGCCGGCCCAGTTTGCCGGGTTTCCGCAGCTGAGTGAATTTGTGCAGCGACGGTTCGAGCAGGTCCCACTGCTGGCCACTTTTCCAAACGATCGAGCAATGTTCGCTGGAGTATTGTCCCGAGCGTGGAGCTTCGATCGATCCGCACATTGACGATTGCTGGATTTGGGGCGAGCGGATCGTGACGGTAAATTTGCTGAGCGATTCCGTGCTGACGATGTCACCGTACCGAGGGGAGGAGGGAAAGACAAAGTATAATCTACACTTTCTGGAGCAATACAGAGAGCATCTGCTCGGGGAGCTGATGGATGAGGAGACAATGGCCGGTTACGAGAATCGGATCGTACGGATACCAATGCCGAGGTAGGCTGACGAATTTTATTACCGTTTAGTGAGGAATTCCTTGTTAAAAGACTTAATTTTTATTTTTAGGCGCTCACTGTTGGTCCTTTACGGACCTCCGCGCTACCAGTGGGAACATTCCGTTCTGCGGGAGGACATTAAAGAGCGCCGTGTCTGCCTAGCGTATCGCGAATTTACACCCATGTACTTGCAAGGTGGCAGTGAATTCGGTCAAAGTGAAGAGATTTTCGAGCGAGCGAAGCAATTTTGGGACCACCGGACAGTTAAGGTTGAAAGCTAGCCTGTCTTACAGCAGAATTTCGGAAGCTGGGATGATTTATGAGTAATATTTTTGAATTAGACCATCCAACTGCAAAAGAAAGCAGATGTAAAACTCATCTTTTAAATCTAAATTACCCAGCGAATTTGTAAATTATACCGATCGAAAGAAAGTATTTCACCGGTAAAACAAATAATGCTTCACATTTTTTAAACTGTGTCACGCTATTCGGATGTTTTGGAAACATGAAAACGCATGGCTAAAATATGTGCTCAATTCAGTGATATACACAACGAATGTGTTTGAATTTCTAAAATCATCGCTCGCGTATCGTTCATTTCGATAGTAAATTGTTATTTTATTCATAACCAAGTCATCGACCTTCGCCTCGTCCACTGACACGCATCGCGGCTATCGGATACGAAAAAACCATTTCGCATTATTTAGCATTCGTTAGGCAAAGGGGTTTTGACTTTTTCGAAAATTTAAATTTGCTCAGTTTCGGCGAATAAACCCAAGGACAACAAAAAATCTAAAAATATTGATGATATTACCAATTTATTTTTTTTGTTTTCAGTTTTTTTTTCAAACAATTTAATAACGCTTATTTCTTGCTTTCATTTTTTTATAAAAAACGCATTCCGTCGTAAAATTGATTTCAATATTTTATTAATTAAAACGTTTTAACACATTAAATAATAAACAAGGTAATATGCAATGGTTTGCCAGCTTATGGTGGATATATTAACATGCGTGTTCTTTTGCTATTTGTCTATGCAAACTGGTAGCTTAAATAGTTGCCGTTAGTAATGAGTAGAATATGCAGAACGGAACTCTGTTGGCTGGTTTGATTGGTTAGGAGGAAGAGATTTGCTTTTCAGTAAGGAGCAGTAGTAGTAATAGTAGTAGTAGTAGTAGTAGTAGTACATGGTAGTTAGAGTAGCTATAGTGTATTGACAGTTTCCTACAAGCTGCACGCAACTGGTTACGATCTACGTTTACGCGGGTTGTTGTTTCACGCTTCCCCTTGCTTCTTCTAGCTCTCCGTTTTGTTTCGACATACATCATCATCACATTTAAACTCTATAAGCTTGCTTATTTTTCCAATATGGAACAATGTTACATTCTTCAAAGAACATGATACCTTTGCGCAAACCAAAAACCGCAAAACGGTGCCACTAAACGCATGCACGGGATGAGCGTGTTCCATGTTTGCCCGGTACGGATCGGCTGGGGACATCTTATTTTCCCAATCGCGATCGTTTGGTTCGGTTGGTTCCGCTCACACTGTATCGCTGTTCTTTGCGGCGAGGGTTCAGTCTTTTAATGATCATCCCGTAGATCCCCCTTTCCTTTCTTACATATCCTCATCTATCCCTGTCCGTTTCCCCCACACATTACGACTCTCGGGGACAATGGGGTGCAATCTACAGAAAAAAAACTCCCCTACTTTCCTGCTTTAACACAACATATATTGATGACTAGCTTCACGCCTTGACACGCGGCAAGAAGGGACCAGCCCTAACAGAAAGACGCCCTTTTAAGATTCGACTAAAACAAATTCGTTCAGCTCCCTATGCGCGTCCCCCCCGGCGGCTTAAACGTCCGTCGCACGCGACTGATGCCGGACCGAGAAGTGCTGCGTCTGCTGCTGTACCGCCTCCATCGTGCGGATCAGCTCGTCGAACCCGTGCAGCAGGCCCTCCTCACAGTTGCCCATCTGCCAGCGGCGCCGGTGCGTCACCTTGGTGCCGGGTGGCAGCGGCAGCGCTTTGGCAAAGTCGATCAGCCACACGCCCACCTGCTGGTCGTCGTACACGATGAACACGCTGCTGCCGAGCACCTGGTGGCGCTGGAAGAACTCCGACTTTTCGATCAGCGTGCGCATCTGCCGCAACCGCTTCAGGATGTCCTTCGCGATGCTGCGCCGCCCATTGACAAAGTGCCCGATGGTGGTGCGTATCTGGTGGTCGGTTTTAATCGTCTTCAGATCCGTGACGGGCGAGCAGCCGCGCATCCGGAGCGCCTCGATGCGGAACCCTTTCTCCTGCGTGGAGGACATGTTCTCGCGGAACTGCATGTAGCGCAGCTTGGTGATCGCTTGCCGGGCGTGCTCGTCAGCGCTCGGTGCGGACGGGTCGACGGCGATCATCTTTTGGTAGAGATCTTCCCGCAGCGCGGTGTTGCTCACCTCGCTCTCGGTGAACGTTCGGAAGCCCATCTTGATGTCCATCACGTTCGGTTCGGTGAAGCCGTGCAGCATGTTGTGCAGATCGATGAAATGCTCGCCCGCGACTTGATGTACGCCCAGGAACTTTGGCACTACCTTGATGGCGTGCGGGTCTACCATCAGCTGGCGGTAGGCGAGCAGTTCGGTGTCGTTCGGGCCGGAGATGCGCTTCCGTACGATCCCATTGGCTAGAGGGGCGATGCTGCAATGGGGGAATGAGAGGCATTGAAGAGATTAGAGTGGAGTTCTGGATGTTGTTACATGGAAATTAGTTTTCTAGGTTCCTATCAGTCTACTGAAGTCTATTCGAAGTCTTCCGACTCGCAATGATTCACCCTTTATACGGTACAAGTTACTCATCGGTAGTGTTTGTGTGTCGTGCGATATTCGAGGAATCAGTCGAATGAATCATTGAAAAACTTGAGATGCAACTTCTTGACATGTTCTCATCAATATCTTGAACTATAAACACAATAATGCCTTGTCTAACCATCTACCCTAATTGATTATCCAATGACCCGATTGGCTACAAGTTATCATGCACGACAAAATCTCCATCTTTTGTGGGAGACTGAATCGTGACTTCTTCCATCAGCCAATTCGGGGAACGAAATTCGAAACTCAAAGAAAACATTCATCTGCTCCAACACCCCGCCGTTCTGCTACTGTGAATGCGCAATGAAAAGAAGAGGAAGGAAGACGCTAAAATGCGCAAACAGATGCTACGAGACACCAACGCACGCCGGAGAGTCTTGGTTGCGAAATTCCAGCTCGCCACTGGGCTGGTCTATGCCCACCATCATCACGCACCAGAGCTTGACGTCATCGGGTGCGCTCGCGCTCGCGGTCCGGTAAGGAATGTTACGTTACACAAAGTTAGCATTTTTGTGACACTTTTGTTATTTGCATTCCTCCACCATACCACCACGGGTATACGCGGTTTGAAAGCCGTACCGCTCCCAGTGGATTATCGGTACCTCGGAGCGTGAGAGGCCACCGATGACGTACACTACGGCGTTCGAAGGGTGTACGCATGTTCCCAGAGCCTTCCTTTCGAACAAAAAGGCCGCTCCACTTTCGTCCACTCGACCATACGCGACACACGCGGCTATTTCCTTCCTTGCTCTGACCTTGTCTTCCGAGCCCGGGAGTGATGATTGAGCGGCTCAGACGGCGCCCGGCGCCGAACTCAACAATAGCACGATCACGGCACGTCATAACTGGCTGGAGCAAGTTCAAGCCTCCGTATAACAACACCGATCATCGGCGAACAAGTTATGTCTTCGAGTGCCTGCCCCAACCAGCATCAACCCCGGGAACACCAAATGGCCCCGGAACGCGCGCGGCCCAGATTTATCAGCTGTTTGCATTTGCGCAATCTCGCTCTTTCTCAAAACAAGTTGCGTCCAGTTGAGTGCGCGGTTCTAAATGGGCTTGCGATGGCCGTGGATTAAATATAGCATTTCACAATCAATCAATCAAACTTCGAATCGGATTCCGATTCCGAGCAGATAGGACAAGAAATCGAAAATTGCGATGGTGTGATCGTCGCTTACCTTTTTGGATGGCCGGACAGCTGCAGCCAGCCGGGTGGAACGGTTGGAGCGTTACATTCTAGCAGGACGGGACTGGCGGGTGCACTTAGCTCGAGAGCGTTCTGAAATGGGAAGAGAGCGACAAGAAAAGATGATCTTTAGTGGCCTGAAGGGAAGTACATGACAAGTGAGATATTGCTGTTCACCATCGAGTATCTGAGATTCGTTCCGCTCCAAAAAGATCTGCAAGATCCAACTCAAGATGAGGACCAAGAATGAGTGTATCTGAAGGAAGCGCTTCAGGTGCCGCTGTGACTCGCGCCGCCTTAAGATACGGCGATGTACCTTAGATTAGATATGAGCGGCATCCTAATCGTGGTAGATTGAGACTGAAGCACACCACCGCCTCCTTCACTATCTTTGTGGACAACCTATCCCTATCGGGCATCCAGATATTCGCCGTAAACAAATAAGACCCTTTTTTTGGAGCCGAGAGTGCCTTACGATGTGTTTACTTGGGCGCGTATAGCCGTGAGCATAAAAATGTTCCTGAAATTGTAGTACATCACGCGGACGGCATTGGTGGCCTTGCTGATATCCGGTGAAGCGGTGTACACTTCAAACTCTGCGGCACGTGTACGGCTCTGGTTCACTGAGCTGGAACCATCGTGGGTTGTAGCTGGTTGTACCAGCCACTCCACATGGCAGAAGCATAATGTATTCCTCGCTTCAAGGACACACAGTCGAATGCCCTGTGCCAATTCCTAGACCCCGGTGACTCAACTTCTGCATACAAACTGTGGAATCTGTGTATATACAATACATCACATTCACATCAAAAGAACCTCTCTCCACCCCTCCCTAAACCCATATGGATCGCATCAGGTGTAATGGCTGGAACCGATTATTTTCCTCTTGACGCGGGTTTGGCCATATTTTTCCGGGTATAATTCGTGCCTCTCTTTCCTTCTCATTGGGCGGGAAGCTAATCGCAGGTGGATTCAATTAACCAACTCTTAACGATCGCGGCACCGAGTTTATGTGTGTGTGTGTGTGTGTGTGTGTGTGTGTGTGTGGTGTGTGTGTGTGTGGTGTGTGTGTGTGTGTGTGTGTGTGTGTGTGTGTGTGTGTGTGTGTGAGTGCTTGTGTGGCCGCAATATAAACAAACGAACCCGCGGTGCCCCCTTAAATCGGAAGATGGAAGTGTACACCACGCGCTCAATATAACACACAACAGCGTACGGTACACCCCGGAGGTTCATAATTTTTGTGCTCCGCCTGCGACGGCTAATTGCTCCCATTGGCAAAACCTAACGGACAGGAGGTGACTGCGCGTGCACGCGCAACGACGCAAAAGGTGAAGGTGTTTTTATGAGGAAAAGTGTGTGTTCGTGTGCGCAGCTTGTTCTTGCAGAATCTTTCGCTTCAGTTTCCAACGGCAACTTTTCCATATCGTCGAATAATTTAATTGCCCAGCTCTCCAGATGATGATAATGGTGGCGTGTGGTATTATGGGATGAATTAACAAGCAGCACCAGCAGCCGCAGGAAACTGTGGCACATTCCGTTTTCAGCTGTAGCAAGGTGGAGCAAAAGGCTCGGAATCCGCTACACCATTGACGTCATTGCGGCTGGCTTGTTGCTACTGCGCCGGTATGCTCGGTATGCCTCGCCCCACACACGCCGGAGCACAAGAACCTTCTCGGTGGCGTTCAACTCCATTGATAGGAGTTCAGTGACATGTTCTACTTCCCCGGCGGCAATCATGGCCCCCGAAGATCTTGGCCCGAAGATCTTCCAAGAAAGCGCTGATGCACCAGTCAGCGCTCATCCCTAGTCGATGACGAGCCCCTTCCTCCGGAGTCACGCTTTTTCTGCTGTGCATTTCAACCGTGCAACCCAACTGCCCCCACGGGGTGCAATCTAACCATGTACTTAGCGCTATACACGACCGTGCCATGTAGAAGCCGTCGCGACCTAACCTTTCGTGAGGCTTTCGCAAGACGCAGCAAAGGGGGCACACCGCAGAGGCGCAGGGTCTCGTTCCCGTCTGCGCTCTTATACCCTGTTTGCGTGCGTGGTGTAAACGTTTCTTGGCAGCGGTTCCGGAGCGCCCGATCGCTTGTCTCGCTCTACCAAAATCACTCCACTTCGTCGGAGCCGCCGCAGCTTTGCGATTGACGTCAAACCGAACCGTTGCGGACAGCAGCGGCTGACTGTATCGGTGGCATATAAAATGTCGTATTCGATGGTGGTGTGTTTTTTTCTCGCTGCTGTTGTTGCCACCCTGTGTTGGCTGGTGTTTGGTAAAGCAGCTCACATATTCTTGTCTGTCTGTGGCCATTTTGTTCCTTTCCAATCCTTCCAGCAAAACAAGCAGTGGGAGATAGAGAGGTCTGTGTGTCTGTTGTCTTCGTCTGGGAAGGATCATGCGTCGAGCAAAAGGGCCTCTAGACGTCTCGTAAACAGGTTGGAGCGGGAAGAGAAGGAGTGGTGAATAAATCGAGCACCCAATGCCCGCGGTCCGAAGCTCACCCCGATGGTGAGGTAAGCGTGAGTGAGCCACTTCACCCGTACCGGCGTTTGCTCCCGACGATCCTGAGAACATCCGGCAAGTGCCTTTTTTGTGCTTACCAAAATTCCAACCCTATCACTCCGAAGAGCCCCATTCCTGTTGGCTGTTGGTTATTAGCTACTGGAGACAACACACAGGCAACAAAAAAGAGTGAAAACAGCAGCGTGTGAAGCGCTCTAATGGAAGTGATTTATCAATCTCGGAAGCGCTCGAGTAACGATGTCTTGTTCAGGTGATGATGAGCGATACAACGAGCGGTTGTTATTCATGTGTGGCGTCGCTTTGCACCACCCGCGGCCGCCCGGCTGGAATATAAATCACCTACACTAATTGTTCAGCCGTAGCATCATTCAGGGGAGCACAAGATGACGAGTCTGGATGCAATGGTTGCTTCACGCAAAAACGGATCTGTGAGCTTTCTGTGGGAGTCTCTGTTGGATCATCATCATCAACAACTGCTCACTTGTGTTTGGACCTTTTTGGTGGTGAATCGCTTGTGAAATGAATCATAAAAACACAAAAAAGTATGGGAAAGTGTTGCGTGCGTTTGTCTTAATCTCAAAGCTATCATCAAGGTATGAGGGAGCTTTTTTTAAGACTCTCAATACAAAGATTTCTGGATCAGGCAGCAGATAAATGCGCTTACGGGGCCGACCTAGAGAAGCTGCTGCGATTTATGCCAGACATACATAGAACTGATAGGTAAGGAGAAATAGTATGTTCCATGCTGCCTGTTGGGAATCGATCCACGACAGGCTATAACAGTCGGTGCTGTACCATTAGACCATCTGGCTGGTTGGCTGTTGGACGTTTATTTCTGTATTATATTTTGTGGAACCTGCCTTAGACGACGCATTTTGATGTTTTTGAGACTTTTCCTGGACATTGTATTACATTGTTGCATTTATTACAAAGAACTAATTTCTATACATTTAAATAGCGTACTCTAAACGCTTAACAACAGCGACCAACTAACAGTCTATGTGTTTGTGGTGTCCCGGATCCCGAACGTGCGGTTGGCTACATATTTTAATAGATAATTTCCCAGCCTTTGCACTGCTTTGTGGTGCTTTGGTGGCGGCAGTGGCGGCGACGGTGGCAGCAACAAACCTACACGATGTGCCCTTAGCAACGGGGCACCACGTTCTAGTGCTCGATTTGGGCAAAGATTGATTTGCGTGTACGGCCAAAGTGACGCAGTGACGTCGACGACCGGAAAGCAATCGACTCATCCACACACACATACACACACAACCGAAAGAAGATCGGCATTAGCAACGCAGTGGTTAGTATGTGTTTGTTTGTGTCCCTCGTACTGGTTCGAGTTTTGACCAAAACCGTACCACGGGTTGATAAGAGACCGAACGCGCGGCTCACGTTTCGCCAAGTTTGCAGTGCTCGGGGCGGGCTAAACACGGGCAATGAAAAGTCCAAAACTTAAAGCAATGAAACCACACCGGGGGGCCTGTTCGGTTTGTCGTTTGTAGCTGCAGCGAACTCACAACAACCCCAGGCCGGATTGATAACGATTATTGACGTCACCCACTCTGTTGGTTGTTGGGAAATTGAATCAAATCTTTTCTGAACTTTTAAATGCTGATGTTGCTGGTTGTATCCAAACGTGTGTGTTATGAAGTTGATTCTCAAGCCTTCTCAGGGCGCCCGCCAATCGGTAATCGAAGCAATGGATTTACTCTCACTATCAGGACCGAATCCAACTCAGGATCGCGCAAGGTTATGCACGAGGCGACTGGGACAGGGCAGGGCCGCTGCTGATGACCCACTGCCGCCGACGCTGACGGCGTCAGCTCAGTCGATGTTGTGATTGTTTCTGATCTAGACATTGCACATTAACGGTTAATTAAAATGAAAACACACACCCGAGAGGTGATAACTCGCCCCGGAGCACTCAAAGCCGACGTTTGCGGGCGAACGAAGCGAAAGCATCAACGCCCTCTCTATGTGTGTGTGTGTGTATCTCGATCAGACACTCGATCAGCCTTCCCAAGACGCTTTCCAGACGCATTTCTGCCACACTGGTAAATTACACGCATTTATGCATGTTCGTACCGTACGCGCGCTTCACGTCAATCGCGGATGACGTCCGCCCTCGGATGGGGTACGCGGGCGCAAGATAGATAGTGCCCAACGTGCGCGCTATTTTTAATTAATGCCCTATTGTTAGATCGCCACGCAGCCAACTACTGCACCCGGCCCCTACCTCCATCCATTCAACCACCACAATGCGATAACAATGGGGTCTCGCCGGCAGACTGTGTAACCGTCGGCCCAATCGTCGATCGCTGCCAGCGAGTTGTGTTCTCCAGTGATCATCGTTTGTTTTGATTCCATCCTCCTATTCCTCCAGCAACCGGCGGCTGCGGCGGCGAAGAGGTCGACCCCAAAAGGCGAACAAACGGGTCAGTGCGCGGCCACCGGCGAAACCTCCTCAACTCCGGTTGATCGACCTTAGAGTGCGGTAGTATGGGAAGCAAGGAGTCGCCCGTTTTGGAGCGTAAATGATCACAGGCAAGGGTTCGTCGCCACCGCGGGCGCTACCGTGATCTTATCAAGCGTGACGATGAATTTGTAGAGTTTTTGGTTTTTTGGTTGTGGAAGGGTTTTTGCGATGTATTTGTGGTCTGTTTTTTTCTGTGTCCCAGGATCTATTCGTTATTCGGTGTTTGGGGCGGAAAAGGCACAAAAAGCAAAGAAGTCTTCTGAATAGGTTGTGGGCTATTTTGTGATGTTGTTGGGGCTTTAAATTGAAGAGACTGTTTTCGGTGTGGATAAAACCCCATCGAGCAAGATCACGGCCACTGCCCGTGAGAACGGAAGTGAGGGAACACCACCGCGCAGGCTGAGTGGCCATTAATAAGTTTAATCTTTAAAGAAGCCTCTTTGGTCGTTTCGTTTCAAACCTGTGAAGTCACCCCAATCCAGGAAACTTTTGGAACGATCGATGAATAGCACTCCAAATCAACCCCCGGACTCGTGAGGCACAACTATCAAAACGATCGTTAATTTGAAATTCAACACAATCGATCAAGGCACGATTGAATTGCAAACAAACAATGCAGATGATCGAGACATGATCACTCTTCTTCTGGGTGGTCCAAGCGTGTCCATAGCAAAACGCATCCCCATTCCAATCACCTCACGGCCACACGGGATTAGACGCATCCACACACTACTCCAACGGCAAACACCACTGCTGCCCACGTCAGTATTATTTCTATTAATAAATCATAACCCGTATGTGTTGTGTCTGTGTCCGGCTGCCGGCTGCCGGCGTGTTAAGGGCAGGTCGCGCCACGTCTCACAACTGCGGACGCGTGAGCAGCGTGCGCCTGCGCGCTCGCTTACGTTCCTCGTCATACGCTCACAAGTGTCACATGCAGTACTGTGGCGCGAACTACCGTCTCCTATGCCCCTTCCCGAGGTGGAACAATGCACCGTATGCTAATTGAGGGTAATTCAGATAAATTACAACCCAAGGGATTAATGTGCACGGGACCGAGTGGCGAAAAGGGTTTTCGCGTCTCCGGTGTCAATTGTTTTTTGTGCCCGGCCGCCAGCGGCAAGCGCGACCCGAGCGGGGCCACCATTAATCGGCGTGCTTACACGCCCGATATATAGTAGTGTGCACTTTTTCATAGAACCTGAAGTCCTTTGGGCAGTGGGGAAGGGTGTAAAGTGAAAGAGCAATTACGTGACCCGCCGGCAGATATGACGTGTGGTGATGATGATGGTTGGCGGCGGCCCTGATGGTCACGTTCCGGTACAGCCACAGTCAGCCCCAAGGGTAATGGTTTTTATTTATCATTTCGCGCGTGTGTGTGTGTGTGTGTGTGTTTGTGCGCGTCTGTGTGGAGGTAAAAATTATAATCATTATTTTCTAAATGATATCTATAAATCTTGGCCGGTTTAGAGAAGGCTGCTGCTGCGTTTTCATTTTTAGGAGGATGATCATCAAGCACATGACGCACGAGCTTTGACAACACATGTTTGAAATGCCTTCAACACTCACCTGCAACACCTGGAGCGTTCAAAACAAGTACGGGCAGAATGTCAAAGATCGTCGCATTTGCTCCTTTGCTCACCCCCAGGGGTTGCCCACTCGAGATTGGCGCGATTTGCGTATCGAACTGCGGCCGTGCCGGAAACGTGACAGACCGATCTGGTGTGCGTCATGCCTACCGCTCGGTGCATTAGTAAAAGGTAAAAGTTGTTACTTTTCCACAGCCACACAGCGAAAGTGGGACAGCGAGCGAGCGAGCCCAACCGTCGTCACCGGGAATGCGGACGTTCGTCGTCTGATGACGCACTTACGTCCCTCGCTGCCGCTGTGGCTTTGGGGGGGAGGTAAGAGTAAACGAGCGAGCAAGAGTGTAGAGTTATAGTGTGTTGTCACCCCGTGCCGTGTCGGTTTTGTTTCACTTTCTTCTTTCCCAAAACCGGGACCCATTGAAATGGAAACCGGCGAGAAGAACTTCCCATCGCGCCGCGGCGTATTGGATCCGGATTGCTGTGATGCATCCGGATGTGCGTGGCAAAAAGGCCTTTCCCGGTGGCATGAAAGCATCGGGAGATAAATATATATATGGGCACTTCTCACCCCTCCCATCCGGTTTGCAATCGGCCAATTTCTCCTACACACACACACGCGCGTAGCACTGGGTCGACAAACGCGCGTTAGATTACCGATGGCGACGAACCCCGGGCCATGGGCATGAACCCTTCTCCTTGACGTCAGTGCGGGATTCGCATA